>NC_135212.1:14175909-14183409 GCF_052324685.1 Brachyhypopomus gauderio
ATTCGTTACTCCAGAGAACACACCTCCACTGCTCTAGAGTCCAGTGGCTGCGTGCTTTACACCACTGCATCCAACGCTTTGCATTGTACTTGGTGATGTACGGCTTGGATGCAGCTGCTCGACCATAGAAACCCATTCCATGAAGCTCCCTGCACTGTTCTTGAGCTAATCTGAAGGCCACATGAAGTTTGGATGTCTGTAGTGATTGACTCTGCAGAAAGTTATCAACCTCTTCACACTATGCCCTTCAGCATCCGCTGACCCCGCTCCGTCAGTTTACGTGTCCTACCACTTCATGGCTGAGTTGCTGTCATTCCCAAACTCTTCCATGTTCTTATAATACAGCTGACAGTTGACTGTGGAATATTTAGGAGAGAGGAAATTTCATGACTGGATTTGTTGCTGTAAGGATTCTGAATAGAGGGAGTGACGCAATTGCAGGATTTTGAATATTTATTGAAAACAAAGTAACATAACACTAAACCACACCACAACGGACAGAAAGGGACTACGCTAAACACAAAGGGGGAGACACCACCAAACGGGTAAGTAATACAACTTAGAAACCAGACTATACACAAGAACATAACTCAACAGGCCAGGCAAACATGACGAGAGGGGATATAAGAATGAAGCAACGACTACTAGGGGGTGACTAGAAACAAGTAACACCAAACCATGAACCAAACAGACCACAAGCGAACTAACAATAAATACCCACTAGCGACAAGGAACACAATACAAGGGAGGATCAAACTAACAAGGAACTACTAGATGAATAGGCGAAGAGACAAGAGAATTATAACAGGGAAGACAAAGACAGAACTAACCATACCGGCACACGGAGAAACGAAGGGAAGACACGGGTTACTGAGCATGGAGGGGAGTATGGCTGACAACAAACAAAGACCGACATGGGAGTAAAACACCACGGGGATTAAATACACAGGTGTTTGCGCTAACGATGAGGACGTGACAGACAGAGGGAGGAACAAATGGGAACGGGGAAGCTAGGCGGGACCAGGGAGGAGGGAGGGGCTGAACGTGACAGTTGCACAGGTGGCATCCTATCACAGTTCCACGCTGGAATTAATTGAGCTCCTGAGAGGGACCCATTCTCTCACAAATGTTTGTTAAAATAGTCTGCATGCCTAGGTGCTTCATGTTATACACCTGTGGCCATGGAAGTGATTGGAACACCTGATTCCAATAATTTGGATGGGTGAGCGAATACTTTTGACAATATAGTGTATGTTAGATATGTATTAAATATGACATGGACAATATAGACCTCACTAACAGCTCAATCTGAAGTTTGACCAAAAATAAATCCCTGACTAATATTAGCTAACACACAGTAAAACATTAATATTACAGCTAGCTAGCTGTTACTTCATAAATAATAAATAGCTAGTTAGCCAAGTTTAGAAGTAATAAATAAAACTGCCTAGGTGCTTAACCTTATACACCTATACACCTGTGGCCATGGAAGTGATTGGAACACCTGATTCCCTGTAGTAATAGTGGATTGTAGTCTGTGTCCTTCAGTATTGCCCAGTAACGAGAAACATCCATATCACTCTAGAACCATACAAAGGTTGTGAACTGAAACTGAGAAATGGAATTTACAGGGTGTATTTACTGGTGAGGAAACATCCATCCATTCAGGTCCGGGTGGTGTGGGCCCAGGTCTCCCTCTCCCCAGCCACCTCTTCCACCTCTTCTGGGGAGATACTGAGGCATTTCCAGGACAGTCAAGAGATATAATCTTACAGGGTCTCCTGGACATGCCTGGAACACCTCACCCTCACCAGGGAGGCGCTCAGGAGGATCGGGTCAGATGACGAGCAGCGGCTCTACTCCGAGTGTCTCCCGGGTGACTGAACTCCTCACTCTATCTCTAAGGGAGATCCCAGACAGTAGATTCAATGTAGTTGTAGTTCAATGTAGATTGAACACTAAACTCAGAGCTTTTCCTTTCCTGTCTCAGCTCTCTCTTTACAACCGTCCGGTACAGCGTTCGCAACACTGCAGATCCCGCACTGATCCACCTGTCAAACTCCTGTTCCATCCTTCCCTCAATCGTAAACCAGGACTCACTCCCGACCCAGAGAGGGCACCATGGTCTCAGTTGTAGAGGTGCTGACTCTCATTGTAACATAGGTAATATTTTGGACCAGTGTGGTCAAGTGTGTTCTTTGTAGTAAGGTAACAGTAAGGCTGACTGATTGAGACACACCCCATCAGTTCACCCTCGGGGTCAGTCCACTGTGTTCATAGATGTGTCATGTTTCATAGATAGTGGAACTGGCTGGTGTGTCCTTGGATGCCGAATCTTGGAAGGCATGTATTGCAAGTAGGCTTCTAGTCTTGATGCTGAAGGTTTAGATTACTATTATAAATTTTGTTTAGATTAAACAGTCAACTTTGGCACTCCGACTGTTACTGCAGGCCTAAATCAAATTCTGGAAGACGGTCTCTTGAAAGGATCTAGTGAAATCAACACAAAGCCATGAAAATGTAGCTAATATATGGAATTAATAGGGTGTAGAAAAGAGAAAGAAAGCAAGAATAAAAAAAGGCAGCGTTGCAATCATAACTGAATGCAAAAGTAACAACACAGATTCTCTGAGGCAGTAGTGATCAGACTGTTGCTGTTATCGTCTAAAAACTGAGCTTCAAACATTTTCAGCCAAAATAATTAACACCTCTGCATGGAACTGTTACATCCTGAGGACTTCAGAGCAGGGGTAAAATTTAATCTTGTTTTGTGTATTCCCACAACACAAGATTCAGAGCCTCTGTCTCTTTCTCCCAGCCCTACACACACACAAACAAACGGCAGGCGGCAGTACGTAGTTTTGTAGCTATGGGAAACGCTGATGGTCTTGGTGGAATTCAGTCATCCTTCAGCTCCCCTCTCCATGCAGGAGAGGAGATCAGGGAAGCCTCTGCCCCTCGGCTGGAGGAGACACCCTGATGAGCAATCTCCCCAGCCTCCCACCTGCCTCCTGAATGGGTGGGCAGCAGGTTGACTGGATATCAAACAGTTCAGGTATGGAGAGGCCCAGCCCATCCCCTCCTGGCCAATAGCAGAGCAGTATGTCTAACTGTGCTGAATGTAGCTCTGAAGTTTGGCTTCTTGTCCTCATCATCTGCTGGTTTTAAATATTAAAATTAAGTGTTTTATTCATCTAGTTGTACATAGCGCACTCATAGAAGTGCTTCACTTTCTGAGCACAGCAAGAGGTCTGCACAAGAAAGGAAATGCAAATCCAATCAACCAACTAAAAGACAAATAAAAGTCTTTTGGTTGTCTATTTGATATGTGATTTATCAATTATGTGATGTGTTTCATTGTTAGAGACATCCAGTGAGCCAGGAACACAAACAAGCCTTTATTAGATAGATGAGCAACTAACTTGAAACACAAACATTTATAAGCACATACACTGATGAGAGGAAAACAAGTGACCAGTGCAGCAGGATAACAGAGGACAGGATAAGAGGGGACAGGCTAAGAGAAGACAGGATAAGAGGAGACAGGCTAAGAGAGGACAGGATAAGAGGGGACAGGATAAGAGAGGACAGGATAAGAGGAGACAGGCTAACAAAGGACAGGATAAGAGGGGACAGTCTAAGAGAGGACAGGCTAAGAGAGGACAGGATAAGAGGAGACAGGCTAACAAAGGACAGGATAAGAGGGGACAGTCTAAGAGAGGACAGGCTAAGAGAGGACAGGATAAGAGAGGGGAGGGCAGGCTAACAGAGGACAGGCTAACAAGGTGGTGTAGTAGCACTTGACAATCTACACAGATTGAGCAAGAAATGCACATGGTGGGTGAACCACACAGACATGGGGACACACGGACATGGGGACACACAGACATGGGGACACACAGACATGGGAACCCTATACGTTTATGTTTCTTTTTGTTTGTAGAGCACCCTGAGCTGCTCCTACACTTTGACGGTTTGTAGGGGGTCGTTTGGTCAGTGTTGTTTACTGGGCTTCTGGGAGACGGTTTATGACTTCAACTGAAGGCAGTTTTATAAACACAACAGGCCCATATGATCAGCTGCTGATTTAATCATGGTGAGTCTCCGCCTGGCTCATTCTGATAAAGACGTTACTGAAAGATCAATATTAAACTGAGCATATCTGCATATTAAGATATGGTTAAATCAAAAGCTCTGACACTTATACCACATCTACGTTTGGTTTCTCCACTGAATTTGTCAGTTTGATTTAAGGTTATTGGTTGTTGAAAATCTCCTGACAATCTTTATTAGGCAGAAAACCATTTCACTTTTCTAATTGACCTTGCCACATAGAACAAATCCAACCAAACACAACACATTACCAAACACAACACATTACCAAACACAACACATTACCAAACCTCACCAAATCCAACCAACCAAACACAACTTAACTTACCATATATAACTGAATAGCACAAACTTACCAAACCTCAACAATCCCAACCAGCGTTTGTGTCTACCTCATCACTCCACGACGCCATGGGCATTTACACCAAACACAGCCTTACCAAACCTAACACCATACACAGCCTTACCAAACCTAACTAAACACAACCAAGCAGTTTTTCATCAAGTTCAAACTGGTTAGCGTTAGTTGACAGTAACAAATTGGAATCCCATAAACAATGGATTCAAGGTCAAAATCTTCTTTAGATGGTATATGTGTAGATAATCTCCTGAGAGACCAGCTGCAAGACACGTTGTGTCTGTTTCAGAGCTCTTCTCCGTTCTTCCTCATGCTCTGATGCTCTTGGGGTGTTTCTCCTCTGTTGCCCTTGGTTTGTTCACTGGGGGCTTGAACTCAGACACTTGTAAAGCTGCTTCGTGACAACAACTGTTGTAAAAAGCGCTATATAAGTACATTTTGATTGATTTTCTGTCGTACACACACCCATGCTCAGACTAGAACCACTTCAGTCAGATTAGAAAGCGCTTATGTGAGGAAGTGAATTTGACCGTCATCAGGACACTGGACACATCTCAACAGGTGATTTTGGTCTTAAACATTGTGTTTCAAAGTGAAAACGCCACAAAGAGGTTATCACCACAGAGACCTCTTACTGGCCCAATGTACCCATTCCTGTACATTCTATCATGAGACAGCCATATAAAGGCAGAATAAAAGCAACAAAACCAGGACCAAGCAACAAAAAACCAAGCGTTTACCCGGGACGGGGCCTTTGTGCTGGACCCAGAGTGTGCAGTTGGCTCGGTGCACCAGAACCTTCCTAGCACACGCTTGTGCACTCAGACTCCGCTCACTACCGATGTGCAGGAATTCTGAACTTTACTGAGGTCGACAGGCCTGCAGTACACATGTGACTGATGAATAATGGTTTTGTGCATATGCACATTATGGGCCCATGTGTGCTGATGAGTACTGAGAGCTGATGTAGACTCAAGCAGCTGTTTATTCCCCCCACGTATAGGAGTAAATATTGATGTACTCTGGTACTCTGAACATCACAGGAAGAACATTACACTTCTTAAGAAACACGCGCACACACACACGCAGAACACATCCACTTCAGCTGTAAATGTTTACCCTCAGGCAATCACAGGCAGACACAGACAGACAAAGTCACAGACAGTAATAAGTGAGCAGTGCCAGACCTCAAAGAAAGCTCTCATGTGGTGTGAACTCTAATGTGGAGTGAACTCTCATGTGGAGTGAACTCTAATGTGGAGTGAACTCTAATGTGGCATGAACTCTTGTGTGGCGTGAACTCTCATGTGGCGTGAACCTTCATGTGGAGTGAACTCTCGTGTGGCGTGAACTCTCGTGTGGCGTGAACTCTCGTGTGGAGTGAACCTTCATGTGGAGTGAACTCTAATGTGGAGTGAACTCTAATGTGGCATGAACTCTTGTGTGGCGTGAACTCTCGTGTGGAGTGAACCTTCATGTGGAGTGAACTCTCGTGTGGCGTGAACTCTCGTGTGGAGTGAACCTTCATGTGGAGTGAACTCTCGTGTGGAGTGAACTCTCGTGTGGCGTGAACTCTCGTGTGGAGTGAACTCTCGTGTGGAGTGAACCTTCATGTGGAGTGAACTCTCGTGTGGCGTGAACTCTCGTGTGGAGTGAACCTTCATGTGGAGTGAACTCTCGTGTGGCGTGAACTCTCGTGTGGAGTGAACCTTCATGTGGAGTGAACTCTCGTGTGGCGTGAACTCTCGTGTAGCATGAACTCTCATGTGGAGTGAACTCTTGTGTGGTGTGAACTCTCGTGTGGCGTGAACTCTCGTGTGGCGTGAACTCTCGTGTGGCGTGAACTCTCGTGTGGCATGAACTCTCATGTGGAGTGAACTCTCATGTAGTTACTTGGATTTCCCCACATGATAATGATTGAGCCACGGCCATTTTTCTCCAGTCGCACTGTCTAAGCAAGGTCAGTGATCGCAAGTGCGCTGTAAAAAAATTGCTGTTTTCATTGGTATGTAGGAAGTTCTTCCCAGAGTTTTCGTAATATGGCGTAATTGAATGACTGCTTTCTCTCATCCCGTTAGAAGAATTCGCATTTCGCGTTTCTGTTTCTTTTTGAGCCTGCTTGAAATTTAACTTCGCATTTGGACCGTTCAAAAGATATTAATAGATAAGTGGACCGTTTTTTTTTTTTTCTGAAGTTTTATCCCAGTCTGTACAGTTTAAGGTAGTTTTTTAAGGGTCCCAAGACAATGTGTTGGTCCGATGAACCATGATCACGGCGGACACAGAAAAGAAAAACTGGCCACATTTGCTTTTGTTTTAGGTTAATTGTATAAAAGAAATAGGGCAGGTTTAAATTTGAATATCTTTGAAATGGCTTGATCAAATCTGACAATAAAGGCATCTTTTTTTTGTTATATTGTGCTGTATCTAATAAATGTGATTAAGTAATGTTGAAAAAAATGTCCAAGTTACTATCTCATGTGGCATGAACTCTCTTGTGGAGTGAACTCTCATGTGGAGTGAGCTCTTGTGTGGAGTGAAATCTCATGTGGAGTGAACTCTCGAGTGGAGTGAACCTTCATGTGGAGTGAACTCTCGTGTGGAGTGAACCTTCATGTGGAGTGAACCTTCATGTGGAGTGAACTCTTGTGTGGAGTGAACCTTCATGTGGAGTGAACTCTCGAGTGGAGTGAGCTCTTGTGTGGAGTGAACTCTCGAGTGGAGTGCACTTTTGGTGGCTGCATCAGCTAATTCCATGTTTTGTTTGCATTCATCTGGGCCACAAGTGCCTCCTCACCCTGGGCCTCTTTTCCTGTAGGGCTGTAATCAAACAGCACACCTGGTTGAAGGTACATGGCAATGTTATCAACCAGAGCCTGTAGGGCTGCCCCCCCCCCCCCCCCCCCCCCCCCACACACACACACACACACACACACACACACACACACACACACACACACACACACACACACACAGACAAACCCACCAATCACAGCAGGGCAATATTTCCAGTTTATCAGACAGCTGTG
>NC_135212.1:14188409-14210909 GCF_052324685.1 Brachyhypopomus gauderio
TTTGCATAATACAAAGTATTTCAGCATGAAAACACGTATTGTTGATTTGTGACAGCATCCTGTAGCCTATCATAGCTACATGTCGGCCGTTGGTAACAAACCAAACAGTGTGAAAATCGGGTAAAATTCAGGGATTTATGATAATTGTAGATGGACATACACCTTCTTCAGTACAAATAAATGCACTGAGGACGAATGGGGGACCCATCCAAGATGGCGGCCGCGCCGATACGTCAACTCCAATAGGCAACTATGAGGCGTTTATGTATATTACGCCTATGAGTAGGAGCAACCAAATCCACTATACTATATTTCTCTGCTGCCCTCTTGTGGTCATTGATATTATGCTTGTCCTCTAATGCCAGTGAGTGTTTCCAGCCTATCCAGTAAGATGTTATGGTCAATGCAGAAGAAAAAGTTTAGACTGAACAGACAATAGACTGAATATAATGTTGTTGAGGTTTTTCTTGTTTTGCTTTTACAGTAAGGAGCAAAGTAGATAGATAGATAGATAGATAGATAGATAGATAGATAGATAGATAGATAGATAGATAGATAGATAGATAGATAGATAGATATCTTTTCAATATGCAAATGTTCCATGGGACATTGAGATGCTTCATCCGCCTAGTTTTAGTGGGAATAATAGATAAATTGATACATTTTCTATAACATTGAAGACATATTCACATCTGTGTGAGGGTGTTGATGGACGTTTGGTTATGTGGAACTGGTGTGGATATATGGAACTGGTGTTAATATATGAAACTGGTGTTGATATATGAAACTGGTATTGATATATGAAACTGGTGTTAATATGTGGAACTGGTGTTAATATATGAAACTGGTGTTAATATGTGGAACTGGTATTGATATATGAAACTGGTGTTAATGTATGAAACTGGTGTTGATATATGAATTGTTCTGTGGTGTTCTGTTGATTCATTGTTCTGTGGAGTTATCATTTCTGTGTTGGAAATAAGGGATGTGTAGAGCCACCTGTGCTGTGTTGGGCTGGTGTGAGTGTGTAAGGTTAGAGTGAGGGGTTAGTGTTAGTGTGTGGGGTTAGTGTGTGGGGTTCGTGTGAGAGGTTAGTGTTAGTGTGTGGGGTTAGTGTTAGTGCGTGAGGTTAGTGTGTGGGGTTCGTGTGAGAGGTGTGTTAGTGTGTGGGGTTGGTGTCAGTGTGTGGGGTTAGTGTGAGGGGTCAGTGTTAGTGTGTGGGGTTAGTGTGAAGGGTTGGTGTCAGTGTGTGGGTTTAATGTGAGAGGCTGGTGTGTGGGGTTATTGTTAGTGTGTGGGGTTAGTGTGAGGGGTTGGTGTTAGTGTGAGAGGTTGGTGTTAGTGTGAGGGGTTTATGTTGGTGTGAGGGGTTGGTGTTAGTGTGAGGGGTTAGTGTTAGTGTGAGAGGTTGGTGTTAGTGTGAGGGGTTTATGTTAGTGTGAGGGAGTGGTGTTAGTGTGAGAGGTTGGTGTTAGTGTGAGGGGTTTATGTTAGTGTGAGAGGTTGGTGTTAGTGTGAGGGGTTAGTGTTAGTGTGTGGGGTTAGTGTGAGGGTTGGTGTTAGTGTGTGGGGTTGATGTTAGTGTGTGGGGTTAGTGTGAGGGTTGGTGTTAGTGTGTGGGGTTGATGTTAGTGTGTGGGGTTAGTGTGAGGGGTTGGTGTTAGTGTGTGGGGTTAGTGTTAGTGTGTGGGTTTAATGTGCGGAGCTGGTGTGCGGGGTTAGTGTTAGTGTGTGTGAGGCTGGTGTAGGTGCAGTGTGGGCCTATTATTGTATCATTGCTCTGTGTAATCTCTCTGTAGATTATTGTATTGCTGTGCAATCTATAGATTATTGTATTATTGCTCTGTGTAATCTCTCTGTAGATTATTGTATTGCTGTGCAATCTCTATAGATTATTGTATTATTGCTCTGTGTAATCTCTCTGTAGATTATTGTATTGCTGTGCAATCTCTATAGATTATTGTATTATTGCTCTGTGTAATCTCTCTGTAGATTATTGTATTGCTGTGTAATCTCTGTAGATTCCAGTTTGGATGGATAATATTTGGCCATGTAGTAGAATATCCAAACATACAGGTACAGCAGCATTTGTTCTGATGGGTGAGCACTGAGATGTAACACAGACCACACACACACACACACACACACACACACACACCAGAGACACACACTCTAGAGTGATTCATCAACTCTGGCTGTGTGGCTGTTATTACAGCTGATTAGTAAATGACGAGTTAATTCATCTGGCAAACTCTAGTCATGCGCACACACACACACACACACACACACACACACACACACACACACACACACACACACACACACACACACACACACTTCCAGAGTTATGCTGTCAAGATGAGTGACTGTCCACTGAGTGTAATAGGCAATTCTACGGAGGCCTTTAAAGCTGCACGTGTGCCTGCGTGTGTATGTGCTGAACTGGGGTTAAATTATTCTGTAGGGACGAGAGGAGACGCTGTCGGAGAGTTTGACAGAGTGTTTGTTTGATTGCTATGTTAACAGGGCCCTGGGAATGTGTGTGTGAGAGCTCCTCAGATCTGCTCCATTAACATTTAGGATGTCTCCATTCTCCAACACAGCACACAGCTTTAGCTGGGGAAGAGGGGGAGAGGCAGGGCGTGGGGTAGGGGAAAGGAGGCTGTACTTTAGTGGGGGAGAGGGGGAGGGGCAGGGCGTGGGGGAGGGGAAAGGAGGCTGTACTTTAGTGGGGGAGAGGGGGAGGGGCAGGGCGTGGGGTAGGGGAAAGGAGGCTGTACTTTAGTGGGGGAGAGGGGGAGGGGCAGGGCGTGGGGTAGGGGAAAGGAGGCTGTACTTTAGTGGGGGAGAGGGGGAGGGGCAGGGCGTGGGGGAGGGGAAAGGAGGCTGTACTTTAGTGGGGGAGAGGGGGAGGGGCAGGGCGTGGGGTAGGGGAAAGGAGGCTGTACTTTAGTGGGGGAGAGGGGGAGGGGCAGGGCGTGGGGTAGGGGAAAGGAGGCTGTACTTTAGTGGGGGAGAGGGGGAGGGGCAGGGCGTGGGGTAGGGGAAAGGAGGCTGTACTTTAGTGGGGGAGAGGGGGAGGGGCAGGGCGTGGGGTAGGGGAAAGGAGGCTGTACTTTAGTGGGGGAGAGGGGGAGGGGCTGGGCGTGGGGTAGGGGAAAGGAGGCTGTACTTTAGTGGGGGAGAGGGGGAGGGGCAGGGCGTGGGGTAGGGGAAAGGAGGCTGTACTTTAGTGGGGGAGAGGGGGAGGGGCAGGGCGTGGGGTAGGGGAAAGGAGGCTGTACTTTAGTGGGGGAGAGGGGGAGGGGCAGGGCGTGGGGGAGGGGAAAGGAGGCTGTACTTTAGTGGGGGAGAGGGGGAGGGGCAGGGCGTGGGGTAGGGGAAAGGAGGCTGTACTTTAGTGGGGGAGAGGGGGAGGGGCAGGGCGTGGGGGAGGGGTAAGGAGGCTGTAGTTTAGTGGAGAAGAGGGGGAGGGGCAGGGCGTGGGGGAGGGGTAAGGAGCTTGGCTGTACTTTAGCTGGGGAGAGGGGGAGGGGCAGGGCGTGGGAGAGGGGTAAGGAGCTCTGTACTTTAGCTGGGGAGAGGGGGAGGGGCAGGGCGTGGGGGAGGGGTAAGGAGCTCTGTACTTTAGTGGGGGAGAGGGGGAGGGGCAGGGCGTGGGGGAGGGGTAAGGAGCTCTGTACTTTAGCTGGGGAGAGGGGGAGGGGCAGGGCGTGGGGGAGGGGTAAGGAGCTCTGTACTTTAGTGGAGGAGAGGGGGAAGGGCAGGGCGTGGGGGAGGGGTAAGGAGCTCTGTACTTTAGTGGGGGAGAGGGGGAGGGGCAGGGTGTGGGGGAGGGGTAAGGAGCTCGGCTGTATTTTAGCTGAGGGAGTGGGGGAGGGGTAAGAAGGCTGTACTTATCTTGCAGTGCCTAAAGGCCGGCACGGATTCAGAAGGCCTGTCACAACATCCTCGTTCTCCTGACATGACGTGTATTACACACTGTGGGGCCGTGTGTGTCAGGACCTTTTCGAGAATAAATTATTCATAAAACAAGGAAACAAACAACAACCAAAACAAATAACAAGAGACTACGGGTCAGCAGTAGTGTGTTATGTAAGCAAAAAGAAACTTAAAGGTGAAACAACTTAATGTTTCAACTTAATGTTTTTCAGGGAGACTGTGGGAGAGCAGGAGTAAGGAGGCCTCAGTGGCCTTGAGGAGAACAGAATGGGCCTATTCAGTGCAAAATGTGAGGCAAGCAGTTTTTAGATAACCAGGCAGACAAGGAGAGAGGAGCAGGTGGGTTTCATGGAGAGCAGCCAGGGTTGGGGAGTTATCCAAACTTGGAGAAGAATCTAAACTTAGAGAGAAGGGGTATGAAAGAGGGGACACCGCCCTGGACAGGAGGCTTCTTTGCTTGGACACTGCTGAGATCCACTTGGGTTAGGTAGATTCCTAGGCAACTAGCACCAGTGCACATATACTCTGATCATATTGTATTCACTTATATAAATTGATCAAAAATAACTTTTGGTGTCAAGACTTTGCTTGGGTCATCGGGGCCCGTCTGGGTCCGGAGAAGAAAATCCCAACAGTTAACAGGCTACCCTGTTAAACTGTGCTAAACAGGCTCTTGTGCTAAACCCTGTATTTTTGCACACACAGTGTCATTAGCTGCCATGCTAGCAGTAGTAGGCTAGCACTGTTAGCGTCAGGCTGATAAATAGTTTTATTGTCTATCTATTGTCTGACAATAGGTCAAAATGATTAATTATTAGCATTAGCAGCTATGTTAGCAGGATATTTAATATTAGCTGCATTGTAGCAGTACTAGTGTAGTTAGTTGTTACCTTAGCAGGATACTTAGTAGCAGTTTTAACAACACAATTGTATGTAGCATTAGCAGCTATGTTAGTAGCACACTTAGCAGTTTTAGCAGCAGTATTATTAGAAGCAACAGGCTAAAGGTCGCTTAAGTTCAGAGCTCAAACACAGAGGCACTGGAGAGAGAACTCAGCCTTTCCCCATCTGTTCTCGCTCTGGAAAACTGCTCTCCCAGGCCAGGACGTGTGTGTGGTATTCAGTGGGTGGTAACTCTCTCTTCACTACTGTTCACGGTTCAAGTCAAGTGTGATGACTCTAGCCAGCAGGGCACCTCCTCAGGCTCTCTCTCTCTTCACTCACCCCTCCTCCCCCATGTCTCCCATCCTTCTGTCCAAACACGACTCATTTCCAGTGACTAGCTGTCAGATGGGGGAGACAGTGTCTCACCAAAGAGAGTTATAAGAGAGGCCAGCAGGGGAGAAGTTGTCGTGTCCAACTAGACTCTAGCAAGTAGTTCTGGACACCTCGCTCCCTGGACGGTTAGGGGTGGATTCAGAAAGGCTTGCTGGGGTACAGGGCTAAGGTTCTCGTAACAGAAGGGGTCAGAACACAGCTTTGAGCTCCATGGGAAGGCTCGCTCGGCTAATGAACCCTCTTAGAGCCTCCTGACTTACCATTGGGTCAAAGTGCAAAGGTTAAACATAAAACACACCACAGGGCATGTGACAGGACAGCTTGTGTTTACATGTATATATGTGTGTGGGGTGTTTGAAGTAGCATGCATATGCAGTTGGACATTGCCATAAGAACTTCTGTGTCCTGTCTTCGCTGTCCACTGTCTGAGTAGTTACGCTACCCGCTGGGTGTCCACTGTGCAGGCATGACGACACTTAGTGCTGCATCCTGTAACAGTGTCTGTTTGCCAGGTGGGCACAGGTAATAACACACACACATACACACTCACTAACACGCACTAACACCACGCAAAAGAACTTTTATCTCTAGAGGAATCCATACACCAATGACAAGTGTGACCTCAGTGTTACCAGGGGTGCAATTACTTACTTTCTGAGGTGTATGGAAACATACTATCGGCGCCCCCCGAACGAAAGTTGTTGACCGGGGGAGGGGGGGGGGGGGGGTGGCGAAGGTAAGATGGACACAAATTAAGTATTATATCTCATCGATTTGGCGCCCCCTCTAGTGCAGCGCCCCTATGCGTCGCATACGCTGCATGCCCCCTTTTTGCGCCACTGAGTGTTACAATAAGTCTTTCATTCACTCTAGAGGTCCTAAAGGCCCAGATTAAAGGGCCGTCTCTGTGACCTGTTAGCAGTCTAGCGCAGTGCCGTGGTGATATTGCCTGTCATACGAGTATGTCTGGATTCACATGTCACACACTAACAGATAACATGGTGTGGATCAGCAATTATAAGAAGAACTTTTGTCTTCTGAGACAGTATTGTGGAACACGGCATTGAGCGGCGTTGACAGACATGATAGCTTTGCATGAAAAGCACTTTGAGACCTACAGAAGACGCCCTCAGAAAAGTGTGTGTGTGTGTGTGTGTGTGTGTTTACTCGGTTGACTTATTTCTGTGACATATTGGTCTCCCTGCATGGCCTGTGAAGACTGTGTGTTACAGTACGGGTTCTGACAGTGCTCCTCTTAAGGTATCCGTATGAAAACACACACTCCGTCTCAAAGAGCGGTCGTAGCATGTGTGGTCCACACGCTGCCCCAAAAACGACACACACATCCCCCCATCCTCCACTCCTCCACACTCCGCTGAACGCCCCACCCACCCACACCAGGGGTCCACACAAGCATCCTCTCCCCACTTCTCTTTCCCCTCTCACCCTCATCCCTCTCTCCCCTCCTCAGCTCTCTTGGGAGATTAATGGTACAGGATAGTGTTCAACTGCTGCAGTAACAGATTAATCCTGCTAATGATCGGGGACCTGACAAAAGAAAAGGAAAAAGCCATTTTTTAACTGAATGAGCCCTTAAAGAAGTGAGGTGACAGGTCTGTATCTGCTGCATGGGGGCTCCGGTCGGGCAGAGCGGGTATCCCTCCGCCTGACCTGTGGCTGACGTCTGCAGAGCGGGAGAGATGACGGGCTGGTCCTCCAGAGTGCTAGCACATCACTGGTGAGTGTCTGCTCCGCTCCGGAACATTCCAGCTCTCCCTGAAGTTAGTTTTCATTGAGCGCTTCATAAATGGCTTTGAGGTGGTCTAGGGTTGGTGAGCTGTTGTTTCTGAACCGCTGGCTCATCACACACATACCTGTCATGCTCCCAGCCTCAGCAGGGTGTGTGTGTGTGTGTGTGTGTGTGTGTGTGTGTGTGTGTGTGTGTGTGTGTGTGTGTGTGTGTGTGTGTGTGTGTGTGTGTGTGTGCTGAGACATTGCTCCTCACCTTCCATGTACACACTATACACACACATTTAGATTACACACACACCACACACACATTTAGATGACATACACACACATTTAGATTACACAAACATTTAGTTTACACACAATACACACACATTTAAATTACACACACATACATTTAGATTACACACACTACCCACACACATTTAGATTACACAATACACACGCATTTAGATTACACAATACACACACATTTAGATTACACACACACACACACACACACACACACACACACACACACACACACACACACACACACACACACACACACACACATACATTTAGATTACACACACACATTTAGATTACACACACATCACACACACATTTAGATGACATACAAACACATTTAGATTACACAAACATTTAGTTTACACACAATACACACACATTTAGATTACACACACTACCCACACACATTTAGATTACACAATACACACACATTTAGATTACACACTACCCACAAATGTAGATTACACACAATTAGATGACACATACATACATATTTATATTACACACTACACACATATATTTATATTACACACACATTTAGATTACACACATACATTTAGATTACACACACACATTTAGATTACACACACTACCCACACACATTTAGATTACACATACATTTAGATTACACACACTACACACATATATTTATATCACACACACATTTAGATTACACACATATACATTTTGATTACACACACACATTTAGATTACACATACATTGTACACACACACACACACACACACACACACACATTTAGATTACACACACTAAACACACAAACACACACACATTTAGATTACACACACTACACACACACTAACACACATTTAGATTACACACACTACACACTCGCACAAGTACTTCAGTTAAGACAGTGTGTCATATGTTAAACCTCCAGTTACAACAGAACACACCAACTCATCCACGTGGATCTTAAAACAGAGATTAGCCACTGCCTTACAGAGGTATGTGAAACACATCTTTTGCACAAAAAAACTTGTGTGGAATGTGTGGAAAAATAGACCACTATTGATAGTGGAGTATGTGTGTGGAAAAACAGACCACTATTGATAGTGCAGTATGTGTGTGGAAAAACAGACCACTATCGATAGTGGAGTATGTGTGTGGAAAAATAGACCACTATTGATAGTGGAGTATGTGTGTGGAAAAATAGACCACTATCGATAGTGGAGTATGTGTGTGGAAAAACAGACCACTATCGATAGTGGAGTATGTGTGGTACTGGCCTCGATTCCAAAGGATGAGAGCAAATATGAACTGGAATGAAGGTGTGTGTGTGTGTGTGTGTGTGTGTGTGTGTGTGTGTGTGTGTGTGTGTGTGTGTGTGTGTGTGTGTGTGTTTGTGTGCATGTATGTTTATGTGTATATGTGTGTATGTGTGTGCATGTGTGTGTGTGTATGTGTATATGTGTGTGTGTGTTTGTGTGTGTGTGTATGATTAAACGTGTGTGTGTGTGTGTGTGTGTGATTGTGTGTGGGTGTTTGTGTGTGAGTGTATGTGTTTATGTGTGTATGTGTGTCTGTGTGTGTGTGTGTATGAGTAAACGTGTGTGTGTGTGTGTTTGTGTGTGTTTGTGTGTGTGTGTGTGTGTATGTGTTTGTGTTTGTGTCAGTGTGTTTGGGTGTGTGTGTGTGTGTGTATGAGTAAATGTGTGCGTGTGTGTGTTTGTGTGTGTGTGTGTGTGAGTATGTGTGTGTTTGTGTTTGTGTCAGTGTGTTTGGGTGTGTGTGTGTGTGTGTGTGTGTGTGTGTTTGTGTCAGTGTGTTTGGGTGTGTGTGTGTGCGTGTGTGTGTGTGTGTATGAGTAAATGTGTGCGTGTGTGTGTTTGTGTGTGTGTGTGTGTGTGTGTGAGTATGTGTGTGTTTGTGTTTGTGTCAGTGTGTGTGTGTGTGTGTGTGTGTACGTGTGTGTGTGTGTGTGTGTACGTGTATGTGTGTGTGTGTGTGGTCAGTCCTGCAGCTGAACACACAGCTCACTGCAGCTCATCTTCAAAACAACGACATTCCCCATGGAGGCTGTTTAGTCTGTGTGAGGCCAGACCACGATTACCCCATGCCCACTTCTCCTGACCCCACACACACCCGCACATCTGGACCTAACACACACCCGCACATCTGGAACTAACACACACACGCATGCACACTCATCTTTATCTTGGCACTTAACAGGGACCCTGATCACATGTCAGACAGTGAGTTGAACACCAGCACGAGGTGCTCGTACAAACACAGAGATGATCCAAAATGGCGGGTGTTTTACTCCCCTACAAAGACCGTAACACAGCATCATGAAGACCTACTTCTGAGTGTGAGCTGTGAACACACCTCCACACTGCACTCTGCTGTCCAGAAACACTCCCACTGGGCTGCCTAGGGGTCACCACCCAAACCCTGAGAGATGACCCCTGACCTGAGAGATGACCCCTGCCCACTTCACATCCCTGTCTTTTTTTAAATGTGCAGTTATTTTCCTTCAAGGTTTCATTAAGAAATCATAGTATTTAACATATGCTTAACACAGACACAATCTTTTACAAAGCTGAAGTCAACAACTCCCAGTCCTCCCAGTCCTCCCAGTCCAGGGCCAAGCTGGACACACCACAGAGTGAAGACTGCTGATCAGTTTCTCCATCCACTGCTCCTTCTCCCTCTCTCATTCTTTCTCTCCCTCCCCCTCCATCTCTCTCCCTTTCTCATTTTTTCATCCTCCCTTGTTCTCTCTCCATCTCTCCTTATCTCCATTCCTCCATCTCTCTATCCCTCCATCTCTCTAAATTTAGCAGTGTTTTACTGGCATGAAATTCTCTTGCCAAATGAGTTAGCAAACATATAAACAGAAAATAAACAGAATATGAAAATACAAAATCTCCATTGAAGATAATAAGAAAATACAAAGCTCATGTTCAGTATGAAAAATTAAAACAAATAATTTCCTTTAAGTCCTGATGGGATCAAGATCTCTGTGGTCACTCCTGTCTACTCCATAAATCTCATAATCTCTCATTTTCTTGCTTTATATGTTTGTATTTCTTTTCTCTCAGAAGAGCTGTCAAGAGCTGTAACTGCTAGGTGTTCAAGGGCATCTCAGTTATGGCCTCAGACCTGAGAATCACAACCCTCTGGTCACGAGACTGGTTCCCTCTCACCAGACCTAGGACAGCTCCTCCACACACACGTCTCCTGCCTCTCTCTGCTTTTCCACACACAGAATCCTCTACATCGCCCTGGTCCTCAACACACAGAATGTTTAAAATGGAAACAGAAAACAAGCAGTGACTATAGGACATGGAAGCTTACAGATAAAAACACACGAACACTTCAATGGCCTACCACTGCACGTCTCTCTCTCTCTCTCTCTCTCTCTCTCTCTATCCCTCCCTCTATCCCGCCCTCTGTCTCTGTATATTCTGTTCTGTTCTGTATCTTGCTGGTATTAGCAAAGAACTGTTTATGTGTGTAGTGCAGCACTGCGTGGAGTTCAGCGTTGAATGGAGTGTGTGTGTGCGTGTGTGAGCGCATGTGTAATGGGGTGTGTGTGTGTGTGTGTGTGTGTGTGTGTCAGCGCATGTGTAATGGGGTGTGTGAGAGGCTTTGAACAGCCTGCGTTCAGCTGTCCAAACACACTCCCTGACTCTCACTGCCAGTCATCCAGCTCATCATCTACTTCGCTTCACACCCCAACTTTCTCCTTCAACAAGGTCTCGTCTTCTCTGACCTTGTCCCTCTCTCCCGCACCTCTCCCCGTCCTTCTCTTCCTCTCTCCTGTCCCTCTCTCTCTCATCCCTCTCTCCCATCCCTCTCTTCCTCACTCCCTTTCTCTCCATCTCACTGCTCATCTCTCTGCTGAGAAGTCCAGTATTCCTACTGTTTGTGAGTATTCACAGTGCATCGGGTGGCCATGTTTGTTTTGGTTGGTCCCCCACAATGCCATGTGTGAAAAACAGAGTAACGTGATTGGTTGGGTCAGTAGCGTTTGTGGCCTGGGATGGCAGGGGCCTGCTTGTGTAGGGCAGATAGCACACACTTACACAGGGTCTCTCAGCAGGGAGGTCTTACGCACACGGGGGAGCACAGCCGCTACAAGCACAGGTGAGCGTTGACACCTTCACACACTACACGCCTCCTGACAGCGTCATACGACTGGACACATGGGAGCTCTATTTAATCACGTTTCATATAGAATCAGCAGAGCATGACAGCACTGATGATGTCAAAGGTGTTAATGATGCTATGACATCACTATGCGCCTGTGACAACAACCCTGTAACGATGAAAACTCACAAATCTCCTAAGGGATGTTAACAGTGACTACTGTGATTGTCATTTTTATTGCAATTATTCATCAACAAAAAGTTTCTACCCAGAATGCCCTGCATATGCCACCCAGTGCAGGGAAACTACAAAACTGTGTGTGTGTGTGTGTGTGTGTGTGTAGCTGCCACAGTGAAGACTAACCAGCTGGATCAACATCAATGTGGCAGTGTTACAGAAACACCGCCCCGTTAAACATAGATCGAAGACTCCGCCCTCCCACCAATCCAAACTAATTACAGATGTCAGAGTGAGCAGGATGATGAGACAGCACGACTGCCTTAGACTGTGTGTGTGTGTGTGTGTGTGTGTGTGTGTGTGTGTGTGTGTGTACACGTGCATGTGTGTGCGTGCATTTGTGTGCACACGTGTGCGTGTGTGTATGTATGTATGCGAGTGTATGCCTGTGTTTGTGTGTGTTTGTGTTTGTGTACATGTGTGTGTTCTTGAACTAAGAGGTGCTCTGTCAGTGTGTATATGACATACCCCAGTATTAACAAGCTCATTTGTGGGTACACACATGATTGACAGCTATGATTACTGCGAAAAGAAGAGGAGTGTGTGTGTGTGTGTGTGTGTGTGTGTGTGTGTGTGTGTGTGTGTGTGTGTGTGTGTGTGTGTGTGTGTGTGTGTGTGCATGGGTGGTCAACCACTAGCCAGGAGAGAGCTGGGTTCTGTGTCTTACACACACACACACATACACACACACACACACACACATACACACAGACACTAGACTAGACTAGAAGTTTAGCACTAACAGGACAGTGTAGAGTATTAAAGAGCCTTTCCTGATATCCACCCTGAGCCAGCCACCTCCTGACTAACCAGTGTGGATGAAGGATCAACCCACTACCCTGACTAACCAGTGTGGATGAAGGATCAACCCACTACCCTGACTAACCAGTGTGGATGAAGGATCAACCCACTACCCTGTCTAACCAGCTATGATGAAGGATCAACCCACTACCCTGACTAACCAGTTATGATGAAGGATCAACCCACTACCCTGTCTAACCAGCTATGATGAAGGATCAACCCACTACCCTGGCCCCTCTCACCACCCCAAATTCTCCCCTGCTATGGCTGTATCTCCACGGCCCTGGACTACCATTACTGACCATCAAGAAGTCTCAGACTCTTAAGAATAAGAATTACACAGAGAACATGTGTACATAAATACACAAAAAGTTGAGAATTACTTTTCATTCCCTTAACTTCTCTAACATATCTCTCTAATTATTGTTGTCATGGTGACCAGGATCAGCCAGAGGAGGATGAGTTCACCTCCTGAGTCTTGGTTCCTCTCAAGGTTTCTTCCTCATGCTCATAGGGAGTTTTTCCTTACCACTGTCGTCCTTGGCTTGCTCACTGGGTGCTTGGACACGGACACTTGTAAAGCTGCTTTGTGACAACAACTGTTGTTAAAAAGTGCTATATAAAAACATTTTGATTGATTTTTTTTAACAAATCCTCCCCCCTCCTGTCTGTCTCCCTCTTACCTCGTCTGACTCTTTCTCTCTCTCTCTCTCTCTCTCTCTCTCTCTTTCACCCCTACAGTCTCTTCCTACCCCACCGCTCCTGTCTGTCTCTCTCACCCTTCCTGTCTGTTATCACGAAGCAGCTTTACAATGGGTCCCTAATGAGCAAACCAGGGGTGACAGTGGCAAGAAGAAGCTCCCTAGGTGGGGGTTAGGAAGAAACCTCGGGAGGACCAAGACTCACAAGGGAACCCATCCTCCATTGGGCGGCCCACCTAGTACAAGTCCACATTTATACAGTAGAACCCTGGAATTCGACTGCCTCAGTATTCAACATATTCGGAGTTCAATGCAAAATTTCGAGAACATTTTGTCTCGGAGCCTGAACAAAACTTCGGTATCCGACCAACTCACATGATTTTTGTAAATAAAATACAGTTCATGCTTTGGTCACATGCTGCTAGTTGGCGTTAATTGGCGTTGTTGTTCAATGGGTTTTAAACCATTTTGAGGCTGTGCTCTAAGCTTTTGCTGTATTTTTGTTGTTTTTGTACTGTTTTAGACAATAAAACATAAGACATAGCAGAAAAGCAGATGAGGAAAATGGTAAGAACAACAATAGAGTTGAAAAAAGCGATCATGGAGAAGTATAAAAAAAGCCATTCGTGTGATGGACTTTTCATTGGAATTCAACTTGATGGTTGAGAACAGATTAATCGGTTTTCAGTTATTTCTTATGGGGAAAATTGAACTCGGAACTCGATTGCATCACTTTTCGACGCTCCTTCCGGAACGAATTAGCGTCGAGTTCCGAGGTTCTACTGTAGTTCTATTTCTAGGCAGAGTGCTGCCTCCAATGTGGATATTGAGCATCAGGTAAAGTTGACATCAGTGCGTCCGCTGGTGATAATGGCACATCCATCAACAGTATGTATCATCCAGTGTAGTATACTAACTCTGTGTTTATCATCTAGTGTAGTATACTAACTCTATGTTTATCATCCAGTGTAGTATACTAACTCTGTGTTTATCATGTGATTATTATCCAGTGTAGTATACTAACTGTGTTTATCATGTGTTTATTATCCAGTGTAGTATAATAACTCTGTGTTTATCATGTGTTTATCACCTAGTGTAGTACACTAATTTAGTTCACTGCATTCGTTATCCTGTGCTGGTAATACAGATATCTACGGGTCCATGAGTGAGTGAGTTGCTGAACTTCTCTGTCAGTGGCAGACAAACCCTGTAAAGAACTTCAATAGTTGCTGCTTTTTCATTTTTTGTTTTTTTCAGTTTCATCAGGTAGAGGATCAGGCAGCAATCATGTATAGACAAATCTATGTATAGCCATATCTACAGTATGTACAGTAACTAGTGGTGGGCCGTTAACGGCATTCGTTAATTTGATACTCTTATCGGGCGATATAAAAATTATCGCCGTTAATCTATTCTTAAAGTTGGGTTGGTAACTGGGTCAAAATGGGTAAGCAAACTATGATGACTTTCAACTTGATAGTTTAGCTCGGCTGTATTCCTAACCAAATTGCACAGTAGGGGCGAGAACGAGTTTTCAAACCTGTGAATTACAAATCGTACGTGTGTTCACATGGATGCGGCCACGAAGTCGCCAGGTTTGCTTCATGGAAAATTCATTTTTAGGAACGTAAAGTGTTACCGGAGCGGAGCTCGGAGCGGTCGTTTTCTGCATGGTCCTAGCGCTAGATTCGTCGCTATTTAAATATTTCTTTTTAACCGTTAAAACTGCAGAGGACCAAAACTGACTTTTGAAAATTACGTCCGTGAGGTTAAATGTACTAAATGTTGGCTTACATTTCAAATATCATGTTTAGCTGAATAAACATGTTATTTAATGTACAGTATGTAGGCTTACAAAATCATGTTTAACTGAATAAACCGTTGAACACGAGTAGCCTACATTTTATTGAGCATGTTTTTTTTCTTCAAGTATCAAAGTAGAACAGCTTCCTCAAGCAGTCATTGATGCATTTTGGAAACAGGAGATGAGCCCCTGGTCTAATGTACCCTCTGTATTAAGAAACCCTATCTCAAAAACTGACTTTTAGTCATTACTTGGGTAGCACGCATATGAGCCATTTTAATATAGATTAATCTAGATTAATCTAGATTAATTTCAAGATTTCAGTGAGATTAATCTAGATTAAAAAAATTAATCTATGCCCACCCCTAACAGTAACACACAAATAAATCATACATTGTGATATACAAATTTTTCTTTAGATTATGTCTCTTACAGTGGACATGTACCTAAGACAAGAATTTCAGACCCCTCCATGATTTCTAAGTGGGAGAACTTGCAAAGTCGCAGGGTGTCCAAATATTTATTTTCCACACTGTCCAATCTCTTTTTCTCCTGTACTTTTTTTGAGACACTCTTACTAAATTATTATATCAGCTAGGGAAATCTACATTGACTCAGGAGAGATTCAAATTCATTTCTGCATTTTTTATGCTTACTGAATGCAACTGTATTCCATATGAGCCTATCAGCAGACCTACCATTCTTGTGAATTTTGCTGATAAATCTACCACCTACACACCAGTGGGGAACCGTCAGGGCCCTCTACGCCCTCTCGGAGGGCCTAAAATATTCTTAAAACATAAATATAATATAATTTATGCAATTTTATTTTATCTACTTACAGTTTGACAATCAACATCTAAACAATTACAAAAATATAAGCAAATAAAATATTCACCCGTGTCTATTCAATCTGTGTTGGAAGGTGAGGGGTTAAGTGGAAGCCTGTGAGCCTGTGTCTCCCCCTATCAGGACTGTGATGCCCGCTGTTCGTTTACAGAGGGCCTGGCAGTTATAATTCAGCGCAATACCAGTTTCAAATGACAGTAAAATTGACCAATCATATCTTCCCTCTTAGTGGGCGGGCTTAACTGTATGATAATTTCCACCCGCTGTGGCGACGCTAGCTAGTTTCGATTCATTCCTTTGATGCCCTCGTGCGCGTTGTTTACATATTTTGCTTCCGAGGAACACGGAGCTGTGAACCTTATTTTATTGGAACCTTATTTTGCTTAAGAAGTTATCTAGTACATATGTTATTGCGTTTTTAAAGCTATACTGTAGCTGTATTAAATTGCAGTTAATTAGGAGAGGAAACTAATTTTTTTCGGAGGGGAGGGGGATGGGAGTGGGCCCAGGTATAATGGTCACGGTTCGCTACTGCTACACACACCAGTCACTAAGCAGACATAAAGGCACTACCAGTACGATTGCCTTCACTCAAGCTATGTTAAAAACAGAACTTTAATCTGATAATGATGGTTAGTCTTTCCAGCTGAAAAAATCTACAGTTAGCTGAACAGCTTTTTATTCAATATTTCCAGTCCACATTAAGGTCCAGTCCACCTTAAATCTCAGCAGGCTAACCGTAAACTCAGAAGTTATTCTGCTTCTTCATGTGGTGTGAATATACCATAAGAGGCCTCCACTTGTTTGGTTATTATTTCTCCTCTGAGTAGTGAGCTGCACACTGAGACTGGGACATTGGGACACTTTTCTGACATGTAACCTTATAACTTCCAAGGATTTTCCACCACCTAGTCAAGCATCTCATCTGCACATCTGGAAGAACAGACATAATAGAAAGAAAGAACAAACTATTACAGACATAATAAAGGATTTGTACATTAGTAAAGTACATTAGTACATTAGTAGATCTACACAGTAATGTGATGCATTGTGGCTCCGTAAAGCTATAAAGGCCCTGAGCACTGAGAAAATCCAATTAAAGAAACAACAAAAAAAAAAATCAAAACAAACAAAAAACACCAATCAGAAGAAGCTGTTTTGCAAACCAACCCACATGCCCTCATGGTCTGCCACAGAGTGCTCTGGCTAGGGCCTGATGAACCAGTTACACTCATCACTGTAATCCTTTGAAAAGAAATCTGTCACAAAACTACACATGGTGGAAAATACCACCAGCACATGCATATGGTTGTAAACGCTGATGTCTTTCACCAAGCATGGTGCCGGGAAAGTTCTTAAAGGTCTGCACTGCTAAGTACACTGCTTAAAATAAATGTGTTTACTCCTCGTGGTCCAAAGCATTACGCATAGTGGAATGTTTTGGCTTAATCAGATGGTTAGGGACATTGACTACACACCTCTAAAAGGCATGAGTAAGCCTCCTGCCTAGTTGAGTTGTAAGGAGTAGTAAACCTCCTGCATAGTTGAGTTGTAATGAGTAGTAAGCCTCCTGCCTCGTTGAGTTGTAATGAGTAGTAAGCCTCCTGCCTCGTTGTAATGGCAGGTACAATGGCAGGTACACAAATAAAGCTGCAGACACAACCTACCAACCTTAAAATAAAACTTTTGAGAAGCATGACCACTTAACTTAAAGGTGCTATTTACATCATTATTGCCAAAATAACTTAATTATATATATTATATATATATATATATATATATATATATATATATATATATATATATATATATATATATATATATAACACATGCTCACTCACACACACTCACACACACACACACACACACACACACACTATATTGCCAAAAGTATTCACTCATCCATCCAAATTATCGAAATCAGGTTTGCCAATCACTTCCATGGCTACAGGTGTATAAAATTACGCACCTAGGCATGAAGACTGGGGATTATGGTGAGGGGTTGTTTTTCAGGAGCTGGGCTTGGATCTTAGTTCCAGTGAAAGGAACTCTGAATGCTTCAGCACACCAAGACATTTTGGACAATTCCATGCTCCCAACTTTGTGGGAACAGTTTGGAGCTGGCCCCATCCTCTTCCTGAGTCCTGACCTCAACCCTACAGAACACCTTTGGGATGAGTTAGAGCGGAGACTGAGACAGCCTTCCCAGAAGAGTTGAAGCTGTTATAGCGGCAAAGGTTGGACCATCGTCATATTGAACCCTATGGGTTAAGAATGGGATGTCACTTAAGCTCATGGCCCATAGGTTTCAAGCTGAATTACAATTTAAGAGTCAGAACTACTTGTGATGTGTGTCTCACAATTTTTGTATGAGCAACATCACATCAATGGACAAAAAGGAAAACTGAACAATGGTGCAAACTGTGCAGAAACAATTGCTTTTAACTAAAAAGGAACCAAGATAATCATGAGCAATTCAACAAAGTACTACAGCACACGTTTCCAGTAGGTAAGACCATTCCAATTTCATCTAAATAGTTTGAGTCTTTCAAAATATTGCATCTGGACCACAGTAGTCAATCATTCACTACTTCAAACATGTCCTGGTAAAATATCAAACCTAATGTCACACTGTTAACCTTCTAAGAAATTTGTAGATCTGAACAAAGATGGCATCTGTTGCTTAGAGCAATGAACTTGCTGTCTTATTGAATTACACTGCAAGAATGATCTCTTTGACAAGCATGTATTGAGTAAAACACACGTTTCCAGAATCATTCTGGCCAAGATAGAGGGAACCTGTTTTGACATACCTAAACTGATTTTCATAGTTTTTTGTCTTTGATCTAATTTCAAACAAGCGGTGTCACATGCTTAAAACAGATCCTCTGATCTGACATCTGTAGTGTTCTATCTCTCACTATCACACAAGACAACTGTGCTGCCAGTCTTAAACTTAGCTTAGGAAGCAGATGAGGTTGACGTCATGGATATTTTCAGATACTGTGTGCTATAAAAACTGTCTGCAATTTGAAGTAATAAAGAGCAGGGAAGAGGTCTCCTCTCTCTGGTGAAACATCTGTTTGGCTGATGCTCCTCGTCGGGTGCTGGGCTGTCTTCTCCCTCTTCATGTGCACTGAACACTGCAGCATGTGATGATGGAGATGGTGGAGACTCATATCTGAGCTGGACTTGTGTACGCTTAATGAATGAGAAGAAAACCCAGACTTCAAAACCTTGTCCACAGTGTTGAAATGGACACAGAATTTACCGGCTGTCTTTAATGTTTTAAATGAGAAATTAATTCAGGCATAACATCGCAGAATTCACTGCAGAGTTCAGCACGACAGGTCACTGGAACAAATAAATTTTTACTGTGATTATAGTTCTTTTGGCTTCTCTTTAGGTTCTCAGAATAAATTTCAAAATGATTAATATATATATATTTTAACAAATGGGTGCAGTCTGAAAGGGATGTCACAGTGGATTTTGCAGGACACGCAGGACCCCAATACAGACAACTGATGTTAAAGCAGAAAAATCTGACAAATCACTGCCCTTATGTAAAGCTTGTTTTCATATCCTCCCATCAACTGAAGTGTCAACATGATCCAAGCATGTTTTCTTTTTTTTTTAATGAGTGTATGCAATATTTAACACGCAACACTGTAATGAAGCTTCAGGGATGGTGGTGTTGGTGTTCATGTGCGCTTGCAGGGGCTTTAGTCACAATGACTGAGCACAAGACTTCGCTAAATCTCCACATTTTATGAAATGAGACGGTCTGTTCAGCTTCAGTGTTATACATCCACTCAGTGACTTCAGATTTCTACAGAAATAAAATAAGCCGAATATAAATACAAATAACAAATCTGCTATCAAGTCTGAACTGACTGGAGGTTCATCTTCCAACGTCCTCTGTCTCACACTCACATGGGGCACTCTACATATATACACACATACACACACGCACACACACACACACAAACAGATAGCAATAGGGGCTGTGACCCCCCCAAACTGGTAAAATTGTAAAAGCCAGCAGATCTCAGATGAGACCAAATCGCAGATGTACATACATACAGTATGAAAAGATAAGACAATATGCAACAATATAATATAAATGTGAATGTAAACATCTTTAAAAAATGTGTATGTTGCAATGAATTAAAGTGCATATGTGCACTGACTCTGGATGGAACCTAAAGTGGTTGTGTATGTTACAAAGTGTGTGATAAAGTGTGTAACAGATGATTAAATCAGAAGGCTGTGAGGGGGGGGGGGGGGGGGGGGGTACTTATTTAGAAAGTTGATGAAAGTTTCCTTAACCCTGGGGAAAGAAGTTGAGTTGATGTCTGGTCCGACCCTTCAGTGTGGTCACTGTTGGTCCCCACTGTGATTGGTCTGAGTCTTCAGGGCTGTAAGGGTGAAGGATGGATGGATGGATGGATGGATGGATGGATGGATGGAAGGACAGACAGACAGACAGTCACGATCGCCCCTCCTTAATGTCATGGTTCACACGGTAGCGCCCATTGATTTCTGACCTCATCATCAGGTGCGCGTGTCCGCAGCGATGAATGCTCGCGCGCTTCACAGCACGTGGGTTTCACAGCACGTGAGATTCACAGCACGTGAGTTTCACAGCACGTGGGTTTCACAGCACGTGGATGCAGCCACGGACAGATTCACCACAACCTAATGAAGAGACATGGCCAACAACTCCCGGGTGTGTTGGTCCTCTGTGTTGGACAGCAATGGGTTTTAGGACTAAACCTTCCGTAAAGCAACATAACCGTGAGGAGTCGACTAAGAGCTTGACTGACATGTATCAGATTTATTACACTTTGTTCATTTTTTCCATTTTATACATATATTCTGTTATATCCTTCTCTCATTCTGGAGGGTTACAAGTTATTCTCTCTAAAGAAACAGCGGGGACTACGGTGCTAACAATTATTGTCATCGTCATCAACTGCATTATGAAACATACACGATGAGATACTAAAAGGAAACGTACTAAAAGGAACATTAGAGACGCCCACTAATGTTTGGGTTTGTTGTTGTTTTAATTTAATACTTGTATAATATATCCTGCATATATATAAAAAAAATAGACACACCGAATTGATGTGTCATCTGTTCTTTTCACAGCAGTATGACTGCTACAATCTCTATTGTGTCAAATTCTGCATGTTTTTATTGCCTGTCTGAAGTAACAATCATCACAAATGTCTGTACTTTAAAGTACAGCTTTAAAAAGGATACAAAGGATACAATATTAAGTCATAAGTATGCTATACATAATATATTTATATAATTTATATATATATAAAAGTATTCTTTCAGTTTAGCAGCATGCCTTTGCTGTGGGTCCTCCAGCAGGCAGCAGGGGGCAGTGTGGCACTGCTTTCCTGACCTGTTGAACTCTCCTAACAGGCACCGTCAGGCACGCAGTAACACAGTAATACAGTGTGTGTCAGTCACGCAGCATGGGTGAAGACTACATTAGACTCGAATACATGCACTGTGACTCTGGTACTGTGTTCATAAATGCGGTCAATAATGTTACACAGGTGACAGCGTTTTACATTTAAGCCATCTGTTATTTAACTAATATGGTACAGATGTACACACAGACACCGACACGTGTGTCGATACTAACTAAGTACCTGGTTCTGTGAATATCAAATCAAACTCTGAGTGTCAAACCAAACCTCACAGTACTGACAAAACCATACAGCACTGACAAAATAGTACTGACCAAACCACACAACACTGACCAAACACAGTACTAACAAAACCATATTTCCCTAGACCTCTAGATCTCTGTATCTCTAGGGTACAGACCGCAGAAAAAACTGATAAAATCACACAGTACTGACACCACTGTAATGCTGAAATACATTACTGACATACACACAGTACTGACAAATGCACACATTACTAACATATAGTACTGACAAATGCACACATTACTCACACACACACACATTTCTGACATGCACACAGTACTCAGACAGTACTGACATACACACAGTACCCACAGACAGACAGTACTGACATGCACACAGTATTTACAGACAGACAGTACTGACATGCACACAGTACTCACAGACAGACAGTACTGACATGCATACAGTACTTACATACAGAGCCCTGATGCTCTTACACATGCAGCACTGACAACCCCCATTAAATCTGACAGAATGAACACACAGTACTGACACCACAGCACACAGTACTGACAGCACATGCCACACACATAGACTACTGGAAAATGTCAGAAACAACAGAGAGTCAGTGTGGACAGACACATCGGACTCACAGGACAGGGTCAATGTTGTATTTATCAGGAATAAAGTGCTCCACTGTATATATGTTGTGAAATGTATTTGCTGCAATACACTATTGCACAATAAACACACGACTGAACTTATAGAAGAAATGTTGTCATGTGCACATTTGAACCACACATTTGTGTGTCCAACAACACTGCCTAGGAAAACACTGTGTGTGTGTGTGTGTGTGTGTGTGTGTGTGTGTGTGTGTGTGTGTGTGTGTGTGTGAGAGAGAGAGAGAAAGAGAGAGAGAGATGGGGGAGAGGGAGAGAGAGGGAGAGAGAGAGGGAGAGAGAGAGATGGAGAGAGAGGGGGGGGGAGAAGGAGAGAGAGAGAGAGAGAGAGAGAGAGAGAGAGAGAGAGAGAGAGATGGCTTTTAACCATATCAGT
>NC_135212.1:14215909-14220909 GCF_052324685.1 Brachyhypopomus gauderio
ACACATTACAGCCTCTCAGTGAGGATGCTCTCAGAGTGTGGACGTGTGCAGGAGTCAGGGGTCAGGGGTCAGAGGTCAGAAAGACCATGTTAAAGGGTTTGGAGAATGAGAAGGGCTCAAGGGTTAGCACACACCTGGGAAAATAAAAACTGAACTGGGAAAGAATCAAGAATCCCTGATTTCATTCTTGTTAAGATTTGTCAGTATCATGAAGAGTTTATCATAAATTTCTGATGTGTCTTTTTTACATGCAGGTCAACAGCTTCAGTGGGAAATAAGGATTTAAATACAGACATCTTTACATTTACATACCTTCACAAAACACACACACACACACACACACACACACACACACACACACACACACACACACACACAGGGAAGTGCAGCTCAGCAGCAGTGGGAGGAAGTCATTAAGGAACCCTCACACACTTAGACACACACACACACACACACACACACACACACACACACACACACACACACACACACACACACACACACACACTCTCCCTCACACACACAAACACATTCCCTCATGCACACACACACACACACACACACACACACACACACACACACACACACTCCCTCATACACACACACACACCACACTCTCCCTCACTCACACACACACACACACACACACACACACACACACACACACACACTATCTCTCTCTCTCTCTCTCTCCCTCTCTCACTCATACACACACAAACACATTCCCTCATGCACACACACACACACACACACACACGCACACTCCCTCATACACACACACACACCACACTCTCCCTCACACACACACACACACACACACACACACACACACACACACACACACACACACACACACACACACACACACTTTCCCTCATACACACACAACCCTTTCACAGACACACACATAAATGCACAATCCTAAACACACTGTCCTAAATTGTCAGTCAGTAAAACAGGAAATCTGCTGAATGTCACTGGCTAGTTTAAAAAACCACACACACACACACACACACACACACACACACACACACACACACACACACACACACACACATACACACACACACTACAGCGTGCGTTTCAACACACTCCCTCTCGTGTCCTGTCATAACTGTGTGTAACCTCTGCACAATGTGGACTTGTATTATGTCCTAATGACAGAGTGCAGTATTGAGCTGCAGGAGGCAGGTCTGTCTGTCCAAAGATAATCACCCTGTTCATTTGAATGACCATTTCCATTTCAAACAGTATAAACACAGAGGGCAGGGGCTCTTTACGCGGTGCAGCCGAACACGGACGCTCCTTAAACAGGTGAAACGTGTGCGGGTGAGAGAAATAAACGATGTTTTCTTTGCTAAGTGTCTCTGTCTATTTTTGTATGTCAGACTCCATGACTGAGTGCGGTAGGAAGGAAAACACTGTAATCCAGAAGGTGAAGATATTAGTACTGAGCTGCCAGCTTCTCTCTTCATAATACAACCTCTCCCTCTACAAATTACCCTATTAATGAAGATTGGCTGAAAAACCCATCAATCATCTGGCTTGACTGGCTTATTGGAAGATCATTAGAGTGACTGGGTCCAACTGGCCTGAGCAACTGGTTAAAGTGTGGGTTAGTGGTCTGAAGAAGATGCCACAGATGGACCAGTGAAACAGAACGAGATATGATCATCACAGACCCCCACAGACCAGTGACACAGGGAGAGATCTGGTGTCATCTTCACAGACCCCCACAGACCAGTGACACAGTGGGACATGTGATGTCATTATTATCACGGACTTGCGATGAAGGGTTTTATCTTCCTATTGGCTATGCTATGAGGTCGGCCAATGAGAGCAGTGCTCAAAATCAGCAGCCAGAAATGAATCTTCATTCAGGATTTACTCACACACTAATAACATCAAGCCAAAAAGAGGCTCCATCACCCCCACTCCCACACTCACCCTACATCACCTACACACTCACCCTACACCACCCCACTCTCACCCTACATCACCACCACACTCACTCTACACAACCCCCACTCTCACCCTACATCACCCCCACACTCACCCTACACCACCCCCACTCTCACCCTACATCACCCCCACACTCATCCTCTATCACCCCCACACTCACCCTAAATCACCACCACTCTCACCCTACATCACGCCCACTCTCACCCTACATCACCCTAACACTCACCCTCCATCACCCCCACTCACCCTCCATCACCCCGACACTCACCCTACACCACCTCCACACTCATCCTCCATCACCCCCACACTCACCGTACATCATGCCCACTCTCACCCTAAATCACCCCCACTATCACCCTACATCACCCCACTCTCACCCTACATCACCCCCACTCTCACCCTTCATCACCCACACACACACCCTACATCACCCCACTCTCACCCTACATCACCCCCACTCTCACCCTTTGTCACCCCCACACTCACCCTACATCACCCCACTCTCACCCTACATCACCCCCACTCTCACCCTAAATCACCCCCACTCTCACCCTACATCCCCTGACTCTCACTCTACATCACCCCCACTCTCACCCTTCATCACCCTCACACTCACCCTAAATCACCCCCACTCTCACCCTACACCACCCCCACTCTCACCCTACATCCCCCCACTCTCACCCTACATCACCCCCACTCTCACCCTACATCACCCTCACACTCATCCTACATAACCCCCACTCTAACGCTACATCACCCCCACTCTCACCCTACATCACGCCCACTCTCACCCTAAATCACCCCCACTCTCACCCTACATCACCCCCACACTCACCCTCCATCACCCCCACTCACCCTCCATCACCCCTACACTCACCCTACATCACCCCCACTCTCACCCTACATCACCCCCACACTCATCCTCTATCACCCCCACACTCACCCTAAATCACCACCACTCTCACCCTACATCACGCCCACTCTCACCCTACATCACCCTAACACTCACCCTCCATCACCCCCACTCACCCTCCATCACCCCACTCTCACCCTACATCACCCCCACTCTCACCCTTCATCACCCACACACACACCCTACATCACCCCACTCTCACCCTACATCACCCCCACTCTCACCCTTCGTCACCCCCACACTCACCCTACATCACCCCACTCTCACCCTACATCACCCCCACTCTCACCCTAAATCACCCCCACTCTCACCCTACATCCCCTGACTCTCACTCTACATCACCCCCACTCTCACCCTACATCACCCTCACACTCACCCTAAATCACCCCCACTCTCACCCTACACCACCCCCGCTCTCACCCTACATCCCCCCACTCTCACCCTACATCACCCCCACTCTCACCCTACATCACCCTCACACTCATCCTACATAACCCCCACTCTAACGCTACATCACGCCCACTCTCACCCTAAATCACCCCCACTCTCACCCTACATCACCCCCACACTCTCCCTACACCACCCCCACTCTCACCCTTCATCACCCCCACTCTCACCCTACATCCCCCCACTCTCACCCTACATCACCCCCACAATCACCCTCCATCACCCCCACTCTCACCCTAAATCACCTCCACACTCACCCTACATCACCCCTACACTCACCCTACATCACCCCCACTCTCACCCTACATCACCCTCACACTCATCCTACACCACCCCCACTCTCACTCTACATCCCCCCACTCTCACCCTACACCACCCCCACTCTCACCCTCCATCACCCCCACACTCACCCTACATCACCCCCACTCTCACCCTACATCACCCCCACTCTCCCTACACCACCCCCACTCTCACCCTTCATCACCCCCACTCTCACCCTACATCCCCCCACTCTCACCCTACATCACCCCCACACTCACCCTCCATCACCCCCACACTCACCCTACATCACCCCCACTCTCACCCTAAATCTCCTCCACACTCACCCTACATCACCCCTACACTCACCCTACATCACCCCCACTCTCACCCTACATCACCCTCACACTCACCCTAAATCATCCCCACTCTCACCCTACATCCCTGCACTCTCACCCTACATCACCATCACACTCACCCTAAATCACCCCCACTCTCACCCTCCATCACCCCCACTCACCCTCCATCACCCCCACACTCACCCTACATCACCCCCACACTCACCCTACATCACACTCACACTCACCCTAAATCACCCCCACTCTCACCCTACACCACCCCCACTCTCACTCTACATCCCCCCACTCTCACCCTACATCACCCCCACTCTCACCCTACATCACCCTCACACTCACCCTACACCACCCCCACTCTCACCCTACATCACCCCCACACTCACCCCCCATCACCCCCACACTCACCCTACATCACCCCCACTCTCACCCTAAATCACCTCCACACTCACCCTACATCACCCCTAAACTCACCTTACATCACCCCCACTCTCACCCTACATCACCCTCACACTCACCCTGAATCACCCCCACTCTCACCCTACATCCGCCACTCTCACCCTACACCACCCCCACTCTCACCCTACATCCCCCACTCTCACCCTACACCAACCCCACATCACCCCCACACTCACTCTACACCACCCCCACTCTCACCCTACATCACCCCCACACTCACTCTACACCACCCCCACTCTCACCCTATATCACCCCCACACTCACCCTCCATCACCCCCACACTCATCCTACATCAATCAATCAATCAAAGTTTATTTGTATAGCGCTTTTCACAACACATGTTGTCACAAAGCGCTTTACAGGATTTAAAAGGTTAACAATACTATGGGTCCAGAACCCTAATGAGCAAGCCAAAGGCGACAGTGGTGAGGAAAAACTCACTATGATGGTGGGGAATAGGAAGAAACCTCGGGAGAACCAAGACTCAAAAGGGAACCCATCCTCCATTGGGCGGCCCGTTAACACACAAATTACACAAAATACAGACAAATACACAAGTCACACACAAATCACACAATCAGACTAAGTAAAGGTAAAAATGAAAGTTC
>NC_135212.1:14235909-14395909 GCF_052324685.1 Brachyhypopomus gauderio
ACACTACCCCACCCACATGACTCTTCCTCACGGGGCACAGACGCACTCAGCTGCAGCTCTACACAATGACACACAACCACACAAAAAAGGGCTAGTGTGTGTGTGTGTGTGAGTGTGTGTGAATGTGTGTTTGTGTGTGTGTGCGTGTGTGTGTGTTTCAATGTGTGTGTTAGAAGTTCCGTAATGGTGACACTGAGCCCTTGGGTCATGACCTCTGTCAATTAAGTAGCCAGACAGGCCGCTGAGCTGTTCAGAGAGGGTAATTGACTGTAATTAACCCTATTCAACACTTCCTGTTCCAAAGAACTTAAGGAGTCTCTGTAATACGCACACACAGTATATACATGCACTACACACAAACACACACTGCTGGGCTTATTTTATCCTCTCACAGGGACAAAGGCGTGTTCATTATCTGGCAATGAATTAGCCACCAGGTCTGTTTAACCTTTGCATCTCCCCCAATACACGTGCTCAGCTCAACACCTCCGGCCTTCGTGTATTGTTTAAGGACCTGAAAAATGTTTTATTTTACAAGCACATATACACTCACATACACTTACATGCGCGCACAAATTCATACACGCACAGTAGCAGGGGCAAAAAAACCCTCTAAGAGCTTAATGTGTTGTTAATGAGATACTGAGACACTTCATAGCCATAATAAACCTGCCTCTGACACACACACACACACACTCCTGCATTGAGATGCAGGAGAACTGTATTGTCAGTCATTAATGATGAAAGTAATGTGTGCATGGATGTGATTGCATGCGTTTGTTTAAATGTGCATGTGTGTGTGTTTGCACACGCATGTATGTATGAGGTCAGTCATTATTTGGAATAGGTGAGAAGCCTCAACTCAGATTCCAAACAGACATGTACTGAAAGCATATCCAATTACAGCACACACACCCCCATCTCCCTCTCTATCCCTCATTCTCTCTTTCCCTCTCTCTCTTTTCCTCTTTCTCCCTTTCCCTCTTTTCCTTTATCCCTCTCCCTCCCCCCCCCCTCTCTCTCTCTCTCTCTCTCTCTCTCTCTCTCTCTCTCTCTCTCTCTCTCTCTCTCTCTCTCCTTCTTCTCTCTTCACGGTCTTCTCTTCTGTTGTCTTCATTGCACGCCCACTATGTTCAACTCTCACCAGTATCTCCAGAAAAGACAAACATTGCATTGTGTCCAACTGACAAGAGTGTGTACATGTGTGTAAGTGCACACGCACGTGTTGTACAAACATCTGGGAGCAGGTGAGACCATTTAACACACGGCTGTCTGCTCCACTTAACACCTGACACACCTCCTCCATGCTGACCTCTGACCTCTGACCTGATCTAGTGCTTTTGTTCTGCTCTAAGAGGAGCAGCGTGAAACAGTATATACGTGTGTGTGTGTGTGTGTGTGTGTGTGTGTGTGTGTGTGTGTGTGTGTGAGTGTGTGTGTGTGTGTGTGTGTGTGTGTGTGTGTGTGTGTGTGTGTGTGTGTGTGTGTGTGTGAGTGTGTGTGTGTGTGTGTGTGTGTGTGTGAGTGTGTGTGTGTGTGTGTGTGTGTGTGTGTGTGTGTGTGTGTGTGTGTGTGTGTGTGTGTGTGTGTGAGGAGATTTATCAAGGATAATCCTCACAGGTGTACATGTTTACACACCTCACTTTTCAAAAGCTGCTGAGTCCTTAACAACAGCCTAGCAACAGAACAAAGAGGATCTCTATTGTACCTGTCAATCAATGCAGCGTCCCACCTGACAGGGTGGTTTGCATGTAGGGAGTAAAGCCTGGTTTAGGGCTTGTTAAAGGGGTTGCCAGTCCCTGTAAAACTCCTCTGAAACTCCTGCTGCTTCTCCACAACACAGTGGGACTTTAAAGCTCTTCTTAAGACTTATCTTTTTAAAAAGACATATAGCTGTTGATATATTCTATATTTTTATTATTTTTATATACATATCTGATGACTGATGTTTTATTTTTTGTGATTGAGGTTTGACTTTGTTGTGGCACTTTGAGATTTTTTTAAATGAAAAGTGCGTTACAAATAAAATCTATTATTATTATTATTATTATTATTATTATTATTATTATTAGAGTATGTTTGTGTGTGTGCACAAGCACATTACAAGAATACCTGCTTGCATTTGTGTGTCTGCCTGCGCGGATAGTTCTGTGTGTGTGTGTGTGTGTGTGTGTGTGTGTGTGTGTGTGTGTGTGTGTGTGTGTGTGTGTGTGTGTGTGTACAGGAGTGCAGATGACTCTGTCCCCCCATGTGTGAAAGGCTTGTCTATGAGAACAATGGTGGTGGGTTTGATGTTTCCACCTCAGGTAGCACATCAACTATTTAAAACACACACACAGGACAGAAACATACACCCATACAAACAACAGCAAAAACAGCCACACACTCAGAATGAGACGGAGTGAATGTGAACTCATTCTTGTTCACACTGCTCCTGTCCACCCCTAACCTGACCTCTGACCTCTGACCTGTCTGACTGGCATTCCTCTCAGGTGTTTCCCTTTGTGTGTGTGTGTGTGTGTGTGTGTGGGATAAAATGAAGACAGATTCATGATGAGATGCTCAATCTGGGTTTGATACATTCAGCACGCGTGTGTGTCATCGGTCCGGTTGATGCTCCAGCCCCACGGCACCCTGCTGCTGAACATCTTCCACCGCTCGTAGTCACGTCCATACGTGGCGTTAAGGAGTGACAGGCGCACAAAGACATGATGGGGGGAGACTGCAGCGTGCGGGACACTGCAGCGTGCGGGACACTGCGGCGTGCGGGACACTCCGGTTTCAGCTGCCACAAAGTTACAGCACACCTGAGCGCACCTGAGACTACTGACTTTTACACACACACACACACACACACACACACACACACACACACACACACACACACACACACACACACAGACTCAAACACATTCTGTTGTGTCCTTGCATGCAGTCCATACACACATGCGCATTTGCTCACACACACACGTGCACACACACCTACACACACATGACACAAGCGTGAGACGACATCAGACATGTTAGCAAGCATGATGACCTCCTGTCAGCTCCTCACTGAAAACTGAGGTGTGTGTGTGCGTGTGTGTCTGCGTGTGTGTGTGCGTGTGTGTGTGCGTGGAGAGCCTGAATAATTGAGCAGATCACCGCGGCTGGTTAATTGGTTGTGGGGCATTAATGTTTGAGCAGGGCAGTAAGTGTGGGGTATCTCAAGCCACTTAATGATGATGACAGATGGAGTTTGGTGTTGCACTCTGGGACAGGAGGCTTTTGTCATCTTCACACCTCTCTCCCTCTCTCTCCCTCTCTTCTCTCTCTCTCTCTCTCTCTCTCTCTCTCTCTCTCTCTCTCTCTCTCTCTCTCTCTCTCTCTCTTTCTCTTTGTTTCTCCCTGTCAGCACAGAGGATCAGGTTTGCTTTTGGCTGAGGAAAAGTTGGTGTGAAAGAGGTCCTGTGTTGATTCCCTCTCTCTCTTTCTAACTCCATCTTCCTCTCCCTCTCTCCTTCTCTTTCCAGCTAATGATTTAAGCAGAGAGGTACCATCTACAAGACCACACTAACCCAGATAAATAGATGGATTTCATTCCTTCACAGCAGGAAGGAGTTCTTCCCTCTGCTTTCTGGTGACACTGGTACATTCAGACCAGTGATGATCCCAATGAAACACAAACAGGGCCTCAGGCTGGGAAAGACGGACACTTCCCCCCAGACTAACCCTAACCCTAGTGCCCTAAACGTAGCCCTAACCCTAACCCTAGTGCCCTAAACTTAGCCCTAACCCTAACCACATAGCCCTAAATGTAGCCCTAACCCTAACCCTAGTGCCCTAAACGTAGCCCTTACCTTAACCCTAGTGCCCTAAACGTAGCCGTAACCCTAACCACATAGCCCTAAATGTAGCCCTAACCCTAATCCTAGTGCCCTAAACATAGCCTTAACCCTAACCCTAGTGCCCTAAACGTAACCCTAACCACAGAGTCCTAACCCTACACACCACACACACAGCATCTCTGTGGGTTTGTGTGGGCTACAGGACTAAGGGAAGTGTTTCCTTTTGGTAATGGCCTCACCCTGTGGGCTGTGGGCATGACACCCTGACACGCTGACACACACACACACACACACACACACACACACACACACACACACACACACACACCCTGACACGCTGAGAGTGACTGAGTGAGGAAACACCTGTGCTTCATAAACTCTGAAACACACACACACACACACACACACACAATCCTACACCTTCACACACACACACCAACGCATGTTCACACTCACACACCAATGCAAGTTCACACACACACACACACACACACACACACACACACACACACACACACACACACACACACTCATCTACACCTTCACTCACACACACACACACACACTCAACCACACAACCTTTCTCTTACTCCAAAGACAAACAAACTTTCATCAGACCCTTATACAGAAAAGAAGCAAAACAGTCTGTCTCTCCCTCTCTGACACCACAGCTGGTCCAGAGATTCCAACTCCACACTCCTCTAGGACTTCTGTGTGTGTGTGTGTGTGTGTGTGTGTGGGCATGTCCCAATCAGCATGTGTGCCTTTTTGATCTGGATTTTCAACCTCCTCTTTAGCCCGGTACTGAGGTCCCTGTCCCATGAGCAGAGTGTGTGTGTGAACGTGTGAGTGTGTTTGTGTGAATGTGTGTGTGTGCGCACGTGTGAGTTTGTGTGCGTGTGTGTGTGAACGTGTGTTTGTGTGAATGTGTGTGTGTGTGAACGTGTGTGTGTGTGTGTGTGCGTACGTGTGTGTTTGTGTGTGTGTGAATGCGTGTGTCTGTGAACGTGTGTGTGTGTGAGTGTGTGTGTGTGTGTGTGCGCACGTGTGTGTGTGTGTGTGTGTGTGTGTGTGTGTGTGATGACAGGTTCGCTCTGCTACACTTGATGGATGAGCTGACCTCAACACTGACATGACCCATACAACAAAACCTCTCACGATTCAACACATGCGCACACACACATTTATACACATACATGCACACACAAATGTACTCTACCACACAAACACACTCTCACACACACACACACACACACCTCACTGTTGGTAGCATTAGAATAGGCAGGCCTCACCCATCAGCCATGTACTCTACTGCTCAGGTAATGCTGCTAACCAGGTCATAACCTCACACAGTGACATCACCGAACTCAGGTTTCAACATAATGATGAATGATCAATGTTTCTAATCATAGAGCGATTAGACATTCTCTCCCGGCTCTGCACTTGGTGATCCACTTGTCACCATCACAGTTCAGGCAGACCTGAACTAATGCTCAGTCAAAACATTAAAACATTGTTCCTTAATTCTCAGCTCTCTCAGTTCTGTTGTAGAACTCTCAGTTCTGTTGTAGAACTCTCAGTTCTGTTGTAGAACTCTCAGTTCTGTTGTAGAACTCTCAGTTCTGCTGTGGAATTCTCAGTTCTGCTGTGGAATTCTCAGTTCTGCCGTGGAACTCTCAGTACTGCCGTGGAACTCTCAGTTGTTGTAGAACTCTCAGTTCTGCCGTGGAACATTCGCTCAGCTTGTTCAGCGTGGATACGCAGCTGATACGCAGCCGTGTGTACGGAAATATTTTTGAAAACGGGGACAAAAACCTCCGTTTTTAAAAATCTCCGGACGTAGATATTTTTGAAAATGGAGACAAAAACCTTCCTTTTTAAAAATCTCTGGCGTCGTGTGGACGTAGATAGTTTTGAAAACGCTGATCGTGTGGACGGAGATATTTTTTACAACGGAGACAAAAACCTCCGTTTTTAAAAATCTTCGGCGTCGTGTGGATGGGGCCTCAGTTCTGTTGTAGAACTTTCAGTACTGCTGTAGAACCCTCAGTACTGCTGTGGAACTCAGTACAGATGTAGAACTCTATGGCTACAGAATCTGTTCAACAGTAGATCTCTCAGTACAGTTGTGGAGGTGTGTACAGTTATAGAACTCTCTGTAAATAGCTCTAGTAATAGTTAATCTGTACAGCACTATAACTGATGTGTTGCAAGTCCCATACAATGCAGTCACCCATGAACAGATCTCTTTCAATCACACTGCATCCAACTCGCACTTCATGAAAGGCTGGGATGGTGAGCAGGGTGCAGTGCTGGTCCAGCCTTGCCCACGGCCCACGCGGGACCACTAAAGCTCTCAGCGTATGGGCACTAGCGCAGAATGGGCCCTGCCTGTGTGCTCGCTTATGACCAGGCAAGAATGGCCTCATTCAGACGAGGACGGCGTGGTAACGAGGGCCCTGTTCCAGGCCCCTCCACCACCACTTACCCTTTCATTACCCTCCCTCCCTCCCTCATTTTCCTCCCTCGTTTGATTCTCTGTCTTCTCCAGCTCATGCTTTGTTTTTCCATCTTTGTTTTTCACTTTCGCTCTTTATCTCACACACATTCTCGCTCTCACACACATACCTACACACGTTCTCTCCCTACTTCTCTTTCTCACACACACGCACACTCTCCCTTTTCTCCCTCTCTTTCTCTCTCTCTCTCTCTCTCTCTCTCTCTCTCTCTCACACACACACACACACACACAATATCCCTCCCTCTTTCTCTCTTTCCTTCTCTCCCCCCAGCTGCGAGTTCAGAGTCTCAGTGCCGGTGATGTATGAGCTCTCTGGCCCTCATCAGAATGATGGCAAATCTTAAATCAAACTCAGCCAATCAGCACAGTGCTCAACATGTGCTTACGGGAACTCCATGTGTCACTCACCCACTAGAGAGAGAGAGAGAGAGAGAGAGAGAGGGCAAGAAAGGAAGAGAGAGAAAGAGATTCACATAACATGCTGGTCTGGATGTTTTCTCTCTGTAATGAAAGGTTATAAGTTGCGCTGCACCCTGAACTCCTCATCATCTCCGTGTTGTGAAGTGTCTGTCTGCTTATCTGCTGTGTTTCAGTCATTAACACTAGTTAAGAAAAAAAGATTTATCCTGCAAAATCTAAGCTGCTGATTGTGTGAAGTACAGTTATAAACTTGTGCGCACACACATACACACACACGATCTCGGCATACATATGAAACACTTGCACATATACACAATGTGTATGCTCAGGTGTTTCATATTTAAGCACAGGCAGTGTGTGTGTGTGTGTGTGTGTGTGTGTGTGTGTGTGTGTGTGTGTGTGTGTGTGTGTGTGTGTGTGTGTCCACCCTATGTTACACTGATCATGAGTGTTCCTGATGGTGCACACACTATATGTGTATGTGCAAGTGTTGGGTAATAATGTATATGTTAGTGTGTGGGTGAACAAGTGTTCCACTCTATTTCAAACTCACACATATATAAACACATATATAAATATATAAACTATTAGTGTACTGTAAAACTACTGTTGCACAGAGAGTATTTACTTTAAAAAGACAGTGGGGCGGGAGAGAGACAGAAAGACAGAATAAGATATGATGGGTTAAGCTCTGTAGAAGAATATTGCCACATGAAGGTGGTAACACATTGCTGAATGTCACTGGAGATCAGCGAGACCCATAATGCTGCAGTCAGGCTACAGTCAGCTGGGTTATGAGTCTGGTGTGTTACTGGGGGAGGCTTGTTTTAGGCAGACCACACATATGGGAAGGTATGTGGGGTGACACCCTCCCGATTGCGGGGCAGTGTCTGTAATGTAGTGGGGTAGTCGGCAGCCACGGAGGGTAGCAGGCCCCCCCAAAGAGGGACCAAGATCGTCTCCAAGAAAGTTTTTCAAATGTTCAAAGATCTTGTTTACATGAGTCCTCCCACAGTGATGTACGATGTAGAGCTGTAAGGTATAAAAAGTAAGGAGTTTGTTTTTTTTTTTAAATAAAAAGGCAAACAAAACATTCATATTGAGGGCTTAAGACAGGTGAGTGCCACGCTAACACATCAGGCTAGGCCAGTGGTTCCCAAAGTGGGGGGCGCGGAGCTATTGCAGGGGGGCGCAGAGCTTGAAAGTAAAACAAGCTTGGAAGGTTGCGTCGCGATCGGCACGAGTGTCCATGAAAAAACTCTTAAGCCTGGTTTACACTTGATGCGTCGCGAGGGTCGAAAATTATGTAATCACGGTGGCTCCGCCCGTGCGTGAGGGCCTCGCGCGCTGTCGATTCGCGAGGTCGTGCACCTCTCGAGTTTTGTAACTTCGCGCACGCCGCGCCTCAGCACAATGAACAGTCATGTTTGCAGGGTTCATACACCTTTACAAGGTGGAATTCAAGCACTTGTACATCACTTTTAAGGTCCAGTTCAATATTTCCCAGCACGATAAACTTAAATAAGTTAAATATTTATACATAGGCCTATACTCAAAATATTATTCGAAATAATTCGCTTTTTTATCACATTATTTAATGGTGGTTTATTTTCAAAACGCCCAATCTTAACGTCTTCACGTTCTCTCATGTTTCGTCCTGGAATGGCAAGATTTCTCGTATTTGTTAACGTAATACAAGAGAACTGTTCAGTCAGACAGCTATTTGTTGTGAAACGAAGTAGTTACAATTTCAACACTTTTCAAATCTGAAACACAAAGCAACATTAAAATTTGGCAGGTAAATGTTCATTCCCCTTTTTTTGAGGGGTGTTTCTTTATATTACCACATATCGTTTCGGACAAAACTACAAAGAATGTGACGTGGCTAGTATAAACGCCTCCACCATTCGCGCAGCACTTGACTACACCACTGGTCAATATGCGTTTGAGTTTGTAGGGGGGGCGCAAAAATATTCTCATCTACTAAAAGGGGGCACGGCAGAAAAAGTTTGGGAACCACTGGGCTAGGCTATCTAGGCTAGCATGATACAAATAAGCCTTCAGGTCTCTGTGAAGCGACTAACTCACGTCTTCATGCTACAACTCTATATAACTCTATATGCCCCACAGCCCCTCAATAGGGAACAAGTAACAAAGTTGGTCAACAGCAGTACATCAAGTGTTCGTACATGACAACCACATTCTCATTCAGTCTTATATGACCACGTAACTGTACTAGTATGCATACTTGTATGATGGGGTCTAATGTCTCTCTCTTTCTCTCTGCTTATTAGCGGCTTCAGGACTCCAGGTGTACTGTGGATCGACCCAGCTCTAGAAAAGAGGATTCCCCCCAGTGTCTAGAACAAAGGATTCCCCCAGGGTCTAGAACAGAGGATTCCACCCAGGGTCTAGAACAGAGGATCCCTCCAGGGTCTAGAAAAGAGGACTCCTCCAGGGTCTAGAAAAGAGGATTCCCCCAAGGATCTAGAACAGAGCATCCCTCCAGCGTCTAGAAAAGAGGATCCCTCCAGGGTCTAGAAAAGAGGATCCCTCCAGGGTTGTGCCATTCCTCCAGGATCGCTCCCGGAGGCAAGTTTACCCCTTCAATGTCTTTTGAGGTTTGGTGAAGATGGTGCTCTACCTTATCACAGCGTCACCTATCTCATCACTAGGGGGCGTCACCTATCCCGTCGCCAGGGGGTGTGACCTTCCCTGTTGCCAGGAGGCATAGCATTCTCCAGACTTGATGCTGAACGTCTAATTGTCCTACGCGTCTTACACCAATGCAGCTGGGCGCTCCTGGGCACATGTGGCTCAGGTCTGCAGCACAACTCAACCCCAAAGATCTCTGAACGTTCACATCATAGCACTTTTCTGCTGAAGTGCTGAAGGATTCTGTTTCAGCCAGAAGAGAATGAAATAAGGTTCCCATGCTTAAAGGAATGCTTAATTGACAAAGAAGAAAGCTATGTGTCTCGCCCAACAGCTTTAGTTGGGGGTACACAGGACATCTAGCCCTTCTCTCAGTGCTCCACAGTGATGTATGATGTAGTGCTGGATGATCACAAAGGGGCAGCAGACGTCACATGCCTACAGGAGAACTAGACGCAGTGGGTCATTAGACCCGCACTGTTGTCGCGGGACACAGGGACCGAATTACACCGTTTCTTTATTTTCCCTTTTTTTTTTTTAACAGCGCTTCTGAGACGTGATTAATGATGAAGTGGAGTAGGGGCCCTTTTGATACCTGCAGCCTTTTACTGAAGAGTATAAACACAGACACGCAGCGCTGTATCAAATATAAAAGGCATTTAAAAAGAATGTTTTAAAGTGGCATCTGAAATGGCTGGAGTCCAATCAGAGCATTAGGACACACAGGACCTCGGAGGCTCTCTGTATCATTTCCAACACTGACGCTATAACAGCACAAAGGACGAGGGGAGAGAGAGAGAGAGAGAGAGAGAGAGAGAGAGAGAGAGAGAGAGAGAGAGAGAGAGAGAGAAGATGGATGTATTATGTGAATGGGAGAGGGGTAGCTGAGAACAGTCAGAGTAATGAGTCTGTAATGTACCTGCCTTTTACTACATGGGCACTACTGCCATGTCTAAATGTTATAAATGAGCATACCAGTGTGTGTGCGTGGGTGTACTTTACAACTCAATAGAGCAGGGATGGCTTTGTCACCGCCTCTTTGTTCACCCTACACTCTAACAAAAGCGAGTGTGTGTGTGTGTGTGTGTGTGTGTGTGTGTGTGTGTGTGTGTGCCTAGCTCGGCCTAGCTGATGGCATATTGAGGATAAATTATCCCCACAAAATCTTACTTCTACAAGTGCTACTATTGCTCCTGTTACCACACACACACACACACACACACACACACACACACACACACACACACACACACACACACACACACTAACAGCCATGTTCATCAGAGACACATTCACACTGTTTAATCACTCAGTGATCTGTGTACAGGTGCAGGGATGTCAGTGCTCTGTATTCTAATTCCAGTGTGCTCTACACTGTGCTGTGTTCTACTCTGTGCTGTGTGCTCTACTCTGTGCTACATGCTCTATTCTGTGCTGTGCTCTACTGTACTGTGTGCTCTACGCTGTGCTGTGTGCTCTACACTGTAGTGTGTGCTCTATTCTGTGCTGTCTGCTCTATTCTGTGCTGTGCTCTACGCTGTGCTGTGCTCTACGCTGCGCTGTGTGCTCTATTCTGTGCTGTGTGCTCTATTCTGTGCTGTGTGCTCTATTCTGTGCTGTGTGCTCTATTCTGTGCTGTGTGCTCTACTCTGTGTTGCGTGCTCTATTCTGTGCTGCGTGCTCTATTCTGTGCTGTGCTTTACTGTACTGTGTGCTCTACGCTCTGCTGTGTGCTCTACTCTGTAGTGTGTGCTCTACTCTGTGCTGTGTGCTCTACTCTGTGCTACGTGCTTTATTCTGTGCTGTGCTCTACTGTAATGTGCTCTAAGCTGTAGTGTGTGCTCTATTCTGTGCTGTGTGCTCTACACTGCTGTGTGCTCTACTCTGTGCTGTGCTTTACGCTATGCTGTGTGCTCTATTCTGTGCTGTGCTCTACGCTGTGCTGTGTGCTCTACTCTGTGCTGTGTGCTCTATTCTGTGCTGTGCTCGACGCTGTGCTGTGTGCTCTACTCTGTGCTGTGTGCTCTACACAGTGCTGTGCTCTATGCTGTATGGTGTGCTCTACTCTGTGCCGCGTGCTCTACTCTGTGCTGTGTGCTCTACTCTGTAGTGTGTGCTCTATTCTGTGCTGTGTGCTCTACTCCATAGTGTGTGCTCTATTCTGTGCTGTGTGCTCTACTCTGTAGTGTGTGCTCTATTCTGTGCTGTGTGCGCTACACTGTGCTGTGTGCTCTACTCTGTGTTGTGTGCTCTATTCTGTGCTGTGCGCTCTACACTGTGCTGTGTACTATACGCTGTGCGGTGTGCTCTACTCTGTACTGTGTGCTCTATTCTGTGCAGTGTGCTCTACTCTGTGCTACGTGCTTTATTCTGTGCTACGTGTTCGACTGTACTGTGCTCTATGCTGTAGTGTGTGCTCTATTCTGTGCTGTGTGCTCTACACTGTGCTGTGTGCTTTACTCAGTGCTGTGCTCTACGCTGTCCTGTGTGCTCTACTCTGTGCTACATGCTCTATTCTGTGGTGTGCTCTACGCTGTGATGTGTGCTCTACACTGTAGTGTGTGCTCTATTCTGTGCTGTGTGCTCTACACTGTGCTGTGTGCTCTACTCTGTGCTGTGCTCTATGCTGTGCTGTGCTCTACGCTGTGCTGTGTGCTCTATTCTGTGCTGCGTGCTCTATTCTGTGCTGTGTGCTCTACTCTGTGCTGCGTGCTCTATTCTGTGCTGTGTGCTCTACTCTGTGTTGCGTGCTCTATGCTGTGCTGCGTGCTCTATTCTGTGCTGTGCTTTACTGTACTGTGTGCTCTACTCTGTGCTGTGCTCTACGCTGTCCTGTGTGCTCTACTCTGTACTGTGGGCTCTATTCTGTGCTGTGTGCTCTACTCTGTGCTGTGTGCACTATTCTGTAGTGTCTGCTCTATTCTGTGCTGTGTGCTCTACACTGTGCTGTGTGCTCTACTCTGTGTTGTGTGCTCTATTCTGTGCTGTGCGCTCTACACTGTGCTGTGTGCTCTACGCTGTGTGGTGTGCTCTACTCTGTACTGTGTGCTCTATTCTGTGCTGTGTGCTCTACTCTGTGCTACGGGCTTTATTCTGTGCTACGTCTTCTACTGTACTGTGCTCTATGCTGTAGTGTGTGCTCTATTCTGTGCTGTGTGCTCTACTCTGTGCTGTGCTCTACGCTGTACTGTGTGCTCTACTCTGTGCTGCGTGCTCTACTGTACTGTGTGCTCTACGCTCTGCAGTGTGCTCTACACTGTAGTGTGTGCTCTATTCTGTGCTGTGTGCTCTACACTGTGCTGTGTGCTCTACTCTGTGCTGTGCTCTACGCTGTCCTGTGTGCTCTACTCTGTACTGTGTGCTCTATTCTGTGCTGTGTGCTCTACTCTGTGCTGTGTGCTCTACTCTGTGCTGTGTGCACTATTCTGTGCTGTGTGCTCTACTCTGTGCTGTGCTCTACTGTACTGTGTGCTCTACTCTGTAGTGTGTGCTCTACTCTGTGCTGTGTGCTCTACTCTGTGCTACGTGCTTTATTCTTTGCTGTGCTCTACTGTAATGTGCTCTACGCTGTAGTGTGTGCTCTATTCTGTGCTGTGTGCTCTACACTGTGCTGTGTGCTCTACTCTGTGCTGTGTGCTCTATTCTGTGCTGTGCTCTACGCTGTGCTGTGTGCTCTACTCTGTGCTGTGTGCTCTACATTGTGCTGTGTGCTCTACACTGTGCTGTGCTCTATGCTGTACAGTGTGCTCTACTCTGTGCTGTGTTCTCTACTGTACTGTGTGCTCTACGCTCTGCTGTGTGCTCTACGCTGTACTGTGTGCTCTATTCTGTGCTGTGTGCTCTACACTGTGCTGTGTGCTCTACTCTGTGCTGTGCTCTATGCTGTCCTGTGTGCTCTACTCTGTAGTGTGTGCTCTATTCTGTGCTGTGTGCTCTACTCTGTAGTGTGTGCTCTATTCTGTCCTGTGTGCTCTACTCTGTGCTGTGCTCTACGCTGTACTGTGTGCTCTACTCTGTGCTGCGTGCTCTACTGTACTGTGTGCTCTACGCTGTAGTGTGTGCTCTATTCTGTGCTGTGTGCTCTACACTGTGCTGTGTGCTCTACTTTGTGCTGTGCTCTACGCTGTCCTGTGTGCTCTACTCTGTACTGTGGGCTCTATTCTGTGCTGTGTGCTCTACTCTGTGCTGTGTGCTCTACTCTGTGCTGTGTGCACTATTCTGTAGTGTCTGCTCTATTCTGTGCTGTGTGCTCTACACTGTGCTGTGTGCTCTACTCTGTGTTGTGTGCTCTATTCTGTGCTGTGCGCTCTACACTGTGCTGTGTGCTCTACGCTGTGCGGTGTGCTCTACTCTGTACTGTGTGCTCTATACTGTGCTGTGTGCTCTACTCTGTGCTACGGGCTTTATTCTGTGCTACGTCTTCTATTGTACTGTGCTCTATGCTGTAGTGTGTGCTCTATTCTGTGCTGTGTGCTCTACTCTGTGCTGTGCTCTACGCTGTACTGTGTGCTCTACTCTGTCCTGCGTGCTCTACTGTACTGTGTGCTCTACGCTCTGTTGTGTGATCTACGCTGTAGTGTGTGCTCTATTCTGTGCTGTGTGCTCTACTCTGTGCTGTGCTCTACGCTGTCCTGTGTGCTCTACTCTGTACTGTGTGCTCTATTCTGTGCTGTGTGCTCTACACTGTGCTGTGTGCTCTACTCTGTGCTGTGTGCACTATTATGTGCTGCCTGCTCTATTCTGTGCTGTGCTCTACTGTACTGTGTGCTCTACGTTCTGCTGTGTGCTCTACTCTGTAGTGTGTGCTCTATTCTGTGCTGTGTGCTCTACGCTGTGCTGTGTGCTCTACTCTGTAGTGTGTGCTCTATTCTGTGCTGTGTGCTCTATTCTGTAGTGTGAGCTCTATTCTGTGCTGTGTGCTCTACTCTGTACTGTGTGCTCTACTCTGTACTGTGTGCTCTATTCTGTACTGTGTGCTCTACTCTGTGCTGCGTGCTCTACTCTGTGCTGCGTGCTCTACTGTACTGTGTGCTCTACGCTCTGCTGTGTGCTCTACGCTGTAGTGTGTGTTCTATTCTGTGCTGTGTGCTCTACACTGTGCCGTGTGCTCTACTCTGTGCTGTGCTCTATGCTGTCCTGTGTGCTCTACTCTGTACTGCATGCTCTATTCTGTGCTGTGTGCTCTACTCTGTGCTGTGTGCTCTATTCTGTGCTGCCTGCTCTATTCTGTGCTGTGCTCTACTGTACTGTGTGCTCTACGCTCTGCTGTGTGCTCTACTCTGTGCTGTGTGCTCTACTCTGTAGTGTGTGCTCTATTCTGTGCTGTGTGCTCTACACTGTGCTGTGTGCTCTACTCTGTGTTGTGTGCTCTATTCTGTGCTGTGCGCTCTACACTGTGCTGTGTGCTCTATTCTGTGCTGTGTGCTCTACTCTGTGCTACGGGCTTTATTCTGTGCTACGTCTTCTACTGTACTGTGCTCTATGCTGTAGTGTGTGCTCTATTCTGTGCTGTGTGCTCTACTCTGTAGTGTGTGCTCTATTCTGTGCTGTGTGCTCTACTCTGTAGTGTCTGCTCTATTCTGTGTGCTCTACACTGTGCTGTGTGCTCTACTCTGTGTTGTGTGCTCTATTCTGTGCTGTGCGCTCTACACTGTGCTGTGTGCTCTACGCTGTGCGGTGTGCTCTACTCTGTACCGTGTGCTGTATTCTGTGCTGTGTGCTCTACTCTGTGCTACGGGCTTTATTCTGTGCTACATCTTCTACTGTACTGTGCTCTATGCTGTAGTGTGTGCTCTATTCTGTGCTGTGTGCTCTACTCTGTGCTGTGCTCTACGCTGTACTGTGTGCTCTACTCTGTGCTGCGTGCTCTACTGTACTGTGTGCTCTACGCTCTGCTGTGTGCTCTATGCTGTAGTGTGTGCTCTATTCTGTGCTGTGTGCTCTACACTGTGTTGTGTGCTCTACTCTGTGCTGTGCTCTATGCTGTCCTGTGTGCTCTACTCTGTACTGTGTGCTCTATTCTGTGCTGTGTGCTCTACTCTGTGCTGTGTGCACTTCTCTGTAGTGTCTGCTCTATTCTGTGCTGTGTGCTCTACACTGTGCTGTGTGCTCTACTCTGTGTTGTGTGCTCTATTCTGTGCTGTGCGCTCTACACTGTGCTGTGTGCTCTACGCTGTGTGGTGTGCTCTACTCTGTACTGTGTGCTCTATTCTGTGCTGTGTGCTCTACTCTGTGCTACGGGCTTTATTCTGTGCTACGTCTTCTACTGTACTGTGCTCTATGCTGTAGTGTGTGCTCTATTCTGTGCTGTGTGCTCTACTCTGTGCTGTGCTCTACGCTGTACTGTGTGCTCTACTCTGTGCTGCGTGCTCTACTGTACTGTGTGCTCTACGCTCTGCAGTGTGCTCTACACTGTAGTGTGTGCTCTATTCTGTGCTGTGTGCTCTACACTGTGCTGTGTGCTCTACTCTGTGCTGTGCTCTACGCTGTCCTGTGTGCTCTACTCTGTACTGTGTGCTCTATTCTGTGCTGTGTGCTCTACTCTGTGCTGTGTGCTCTACTCTGTGCTGTGTGCACTATTCTGTGCTGTGTGCTCTACTCTGTGCTGTGCTCTACTGTACTGTGTGCTCTACTCTGTAGTGTGTGCTCTATTCTGTGCTGTGTACTCTACTCTGTAGTGTGTGCTCTATGCTGTCCTGTGTGCTCTACTCTGTACTGCATGCTCTATTCTGTGCTGTGTGCTCTACTCTGTGCTGTGTGCTCTATTCTGTGCTGCCTGCTCTATTCTGTGCTGTGCTCTACTGCACTGTGTGCTCTACGCTCTGCTGTGCTCTACTCTGTAGTGTGTGCTCTATTCTGTGCTGTGTGCTCTACTCTGTAGTGTGTACTCTATTCTGTGCTGTGTGCTCTATTCTGTGCTGTGTGCTCTACACTGTGCTGTGTGCTCTACTCTGTGTTGTGTGCTCTATTCTGTGCTGTGTGCTCTACGCTGTGCTGTGTGCTCTACTCTGTGTTGTGTGCTCTATTCTGTGCTGTGTGCTCTACGCTGTGCTGTGTGCTCTACTCTGTACTGTGTGCTCTACTCTGTACTGTGTGCTCTATTCTGTACTGTGTGCTCTACTCTGTGCTGCGTGCTCTACTCTGTGCTGTGTGCTCTACTGTACTGTGTGCTCTACGCTCTGCTGTGTGCTCTAAGCTGTACTGCATGCTCTATTCTGTGCTGTGTGCTCTACTATGTGCTGTGTGCTCTATTCTGTGCTGCCTGCTCTATTCTGTGCTGTGCTCTACTGTACTGTGTGCTCTACGCTCTGCTGTGTGCTCTACTCTGTACTGTGTGCTCTACTCTGTGCTGCGTGCTCTACGCTCTGCTGTGTGCTCTACGCTGTAGTGTGTGCTCTATTCTGTGCTGTGTGCTCTACACTGTGCTGTGTGCTGTACTCTGTGCTGTGCTCTACGCTGTCCTGTGTGCTCTACTCTGTACTGTGTGCTCTATTCTGTGCTGTGTGCTCTACTCTGTACTGTGTGCTCTACTCTGTGCTGTGTGCACTATTCTGTGCTGTGTGCTCTACTCTGTGCTGTGCTCTACTGTACTGTGTGCTCTACTCTGTAGTGTGTGCTCTATTCTGTGCTGTGTGCTCTACTCTGTAGTATGTGCTCTATTCTGTGCTGTGTGCTCTATTCTGTAGTGTGTGCTCAATTCTGTGCTGTGTGCTCGACACTGTGCTGTGTGCTCTATTCTGTGCTGTGCTCTATGCTGTCCTGTGTGCTCTACTCTGTACTGTGTGCTCTATTCTGTGCTGTGTGCTCTACTCTGTACTGTGTGCTCTACTCTGTGCTGTGTGCACTATTCTGTGCTGTGTGCTCTACTCTGTGCTGTGTTCTACTGTACTGTGTGCTCTACTCTGTAGTGTGTGCTCTATTCTGTGCTGTGTGCTCTATTCTGTAGTGTGAGCTCTATTCTGTGCTGTGTGCTCTACTCTGTACTGTGTGCTCTACTCTGTACTGTGTGCTCTATTCTGTACTGTGTGCTCTACTCTGTGCTGCGTGCTCTACTCTGTGCTGCGTGCTCTACTGTACTGTGTGCTCTACGCTCTGCTGTGTGCTCTACGCTGTAGTGTGTGTTCTATTCTGTGCTGTGTGCTCTACACTGTGCCGTGTGCTCTACTCTGTGCTGTGCTCTATGCTGTCCTGTGTGCTCTACACTGTGCTGTGTGCTCTACTCTGTGCTGTGCTCTATGCTGTCCTGTGTGCTCTACTCTGTACTGCATGCTCTATTCTGTGCTGTGTGCTCTACTCTGTACTGTGTGCTCTACTCTGTGCTGTGTGCACTATTCTGTGCTGTGTGCTCTACTCTGTGCTGTGCTCTACTGTACTGTGTGCTCTACTCTGTAGTGTGTGCTCTATTCTGTGCTGTGTGCTCTATTCTGTAGTGTGTGCTCAATTCTGTGCTGTGTGCTCGACACTGTGCTGTGTGCTCTATTCTGTGCTGTGCTCTATGCTGTCCTGTGTGCTCTACTCTGTACTGTGTGCTCTATTCTGTGCTGTGTGCTCTACTCTGTACTGTGTGCTCTACTCTGTGCTGTGTGCACTATTCTGTGCTGTGTGCTCTACTCTGTGCTGTGTTCTACTGTACTGTGTGCTCTACTCTGTAGTGTGTGCTCTATTCTGTGCTGTGTGCTCTATTCTGTAGTGTGAGCTCTATTCTGTGCTGTGTGCTCTACTCTGTACTGTGTGCTCTACTCTGTACTGTGTGCTCTATTCTGTACTGTGTGCTCTACTCTGTGCTGCGTGCTCTACTCTGTGCTGCGTGCTCTACTGTACTGTGTGCTCTACGCTCTGCTGTGTGCTCTACGCTGTAGTGTGTGTTCTATTCTGTGCTGTGTGCTCTACACTGTGCCGTGTGCTCTACTCTGTGCTGTGCTCTATGCTGTCCTGTGTGCTCTACACTGTGCTGTGTGCTCTACTCTGTGCTGTGCTCTATGCTGTCCTGTGTGCTCTACTCTGTACTGCATGCTCTATTCTGTGCTGTGTGCTCTACTATGTGCTGTGTGCTCTATTCTGTGCTGCCTGCTCTATTCTGTGCTGTGCTCTACTGTACTATGTGCTCTACGCTCTGCTGTGTGCTCTACTCTGTACTGTGTGCTCTACTCTGTGCTGCGTGCTCTACGCTCTGCTGTGTGCTCTACGCTGTAGTGTGTGCTCTATTCTGTGCTGTGTGCTCTACACTGTGCTGTACTGTACTCTGTGCTGTGCTCTACGCTGTCCTGTGTGCTCTACTCTGTACTGTGTGCTCTATTCTGTGCTGTGTGCTCTACTCTGTACTGTGTGCTCTACTCTGTGCTGTGTGCACTATTCTGTGCTGTGTGCTCTACTCTGTGCTCTGCTCTACTGTACTGTGTGCTCTACTCTGTAGTGTGTGCTCTACTCTGTGCTGCGTGCTCTACTGTACTGTGTGCTCTACGCTCTGCAGTGTGCTCTACACTGTAGTGTGTGCTCTATTCTGTGCTGTGTGCTCTACACTGTGCTGTGTGCTCTACTCTGTGCTGTGCTCTACGCTGTCCTGTGTGCTCTACTCTGTACTGTGTGCTCTATTCTGTGCTGTGTGCTCTACTCTGTGCTGTGTGCTCTACTCTGTGCTGTGTGCACTATTCTGTGCTGTGTGCTCTACTCTGTGCTGTGCTCTACTGTACTGTGTGCTATACTCTGTAATGTGTGCTCTATTCTGTGCTGTGTACTCTACTCTGTAGTGTGTGCTCTATGCTGTCCTGTGTGCTCTACTCTGTACTGCATGCTCTATTCTGTGCTGTGTGCTCTACTCTGTGCTGTGTGCTCTATTCTGTGCTGCCTGCTCTATTCTGTGCTGTGCTCTACTGCACTGTGTGCTCTACGCTCTGCTGTGCTCTACTCTGTAGTGTGTGCTCTATTCTGTGCTGTGTACTCTACTCTGTAGTGTGTACTCTATTCTGTGCTGTGTGCTCTATTCTGTGCTGTGTGCTCTACACTGTGCTGTGTGCTCTACTCTGTGTTGTGTGCTCTATTCTGTGCTGTGTGCTCTACGCTGTGCTGTGTGCTCTACTCTGTGTTGTGTGCTCTATTCTGTGCTGTGTGCTCTACGCTGTGCTGTGTGCTCTACTCTGTACTGTGTGCTCTACTCTGTACTGTGTGCTCTATTCTGTACTGTGTGCTCTACTCTGTGCTGCGTGCTCTACTCTGTGCTGTGTGCTCTACTGTACTGTGTGCTCTACGCTCTGCTGTGTGCTCTACGCTGTACTGCATGCTCTATTCTGTGCTGTGTGCTCTATTCTGTGCTGCCTGCTCTATTCTGTGCTGTGCTCTACTGTACTGTGTGCTCTACGCTCTGCTGTGTGCTCTACTCTGTACTGTGTGCTCTACTCTGTGCTGCGTGCTCTACGCTCTGCTGTGTGCTCTACGCTGTAGTGTGTGCTCTATTCTGTGCTGTGTGCTCTACACTGTGCTGTACTGTACTCTGTGCTGTGCTCTACGCTGTCCTGTGTGCTCTACTCTGTACTGTGTGCTCTATTCTGTGCTGTGTGCTCTACTCTGTACTGTGTGCTCTACTCTGTGCTGTGTGCACTATTCTGTGCTGTGTGCTCTACTCTGTGCTCTGCTCTACTGTACTGTGTGCTCTACTCTGTAGTGTGTGCTCTACTCTGTGCTGCGTGCTCTACTGTACTGTGTGCTCTACGCTCTGCAGTGTGCTCTACACTGTAGTGTGTGCTCTATTCTGTGCTGTGTGCTCTACACTGTGCTGTGTGCTCTACTCTGTGCTGTGCTCTACGCTGTCCTGTGTGCTCTACTCTGTACTGTGTGCTCTATTCTGTGCTGTGTGCTCTACTCTGTGCTGTGTGCTCTACTCTGTGCTGTGTGCACTATTCTGTGCTGTGTGCTCTACTCTGTGCTGTGCTCTACTGTACTGTGTGCTATACTCTGTAATGTGTGCTCTATTCTGTGCTGTGTACTCTACTCTGTAGTGTGTGCTCTATGCTGTCCTGTGTGCTCTACTCTGTACTGCATGCTCTATTCTGTGCTGTGTGCTCTACTCTGTGCTGTGTGCTCTATTCTGTGCTGCCTGCTCTATTCTGTGCTGTGCTCTACTGCACTGTGTGCTCTACGCTCTGCTGTGCTCTACTCTGTAGTGTGTGCTCTATTCTGTGCTGTGTACTCTACTCTGTAGTGTGTACTCTATTCTGTGCTGTGTGCTCTATTCTGTGCTGTGTGCTCTACACTGTGCTGTGTGCTCTACTCTGTGTTGTGTGCTCTATTCTGTGCTGTGTGCTCTACGCTGTGCTGTGTGCTCTACTCTGTGTTGTGTGCTCTATTCTGTGCTGTGTGCTCTACGCTGTGCTGTGTGCTCTACTCTGTACTGTGTGCTCTACTCTGTACTGTGTGCTCTATTCTGTACTGTGTGCTCTACTCTGTGCTGCGTGCTCTACTCTGTGCTGTGTGCTCTACTGTACTGTGTGCTCTACGCTCTGCTGTGTGCTCTACGCTGTACTGCATGCTCTATTCTGTGCTGTGTGCTCTATTCTGTGCTGCCTGCTCTATTCTGTGCTGTGCTCTACTGTACTGTGTGCTCTACGCTCTGCTGTGTGCTCTACTCTGTACTGTGTGCTCTACTCTGTGCTGCATGCTCTACGCTCTGCTGTGTGCTCTACGCTGTAGTGTGTGCTCTATTCTGTGCTGTGTGCTCTACACTGTGCTGTGTGCTGTACTCTGTGCTGTGCTCTACGCTGTCCTGTGTGCTCTACTCTGTACTGTGTGCTCTATTCTGTGCTGTGTGCTCTACTCTGTACTGTGTGCTCTACTCTGTGCTGTGTGCACTATTCTGTGCTGTGTGCTCTACTCTGTGCTGTGCTCTACTGTACTGTGTGCTCTACTCTGTAGTGTGTGCTCTATTCTGTGCTGTGTGCTCTACTCTGTAGTATGTGCTCTATTCTGTGCTGTGTGCTCTATTCTGTAGTGTGTGCTCGATTCTGTGCTGTGTGCTCGACACTGTGCTGTGTGCTCTATTCTGTGCTGTGCTCTATGCTGTCCTGTGTGCTCTACTCTGTACTGTGTGCTCTATTCTGTGCTGTGTGCTCTACTCTGTACTGTGTGCTCTACTCTGTGCTGTGTGCACTATTCTGTGCTGTGTGCTCTACTCTGTGCTGTGTTCTACTGTACTGTGTGCTCTACTCTGTAGTGTGTGCTCTATTCTGTGCTGTGTGCTCTACTCTGTAGTGTGAGCTCTATTCTGTGCTGTGTGCTCTATTCTGTGCTGTGTGCTCTACACTGTGCTGTGTGCTCTATTCTGTGCTGTGTGCTCTACGCTGTGCTGTGTGCTCTACTCTGTACTTTGTGCTCTATTCTGTACTGTGTGCTCAACTCTGTGCTGCGTGCTCTACTCTGTGCTGTGTGCTCTACTGTACTGTGTGCTCTACGCTCTGCTGTGTGCTCTACGCTGTAGTGTGTGCTCTATTCTGTGCTGTGTGCTCTACACTGTGCTGCGTGCTCTACTCTGTGCTGTGCTCTATGCTGTCCTGTGTGCTCTACTCTGTACTGCATGCTCTATTCTGTGCTGTGTGCTCTACTCTGTGCTGTGTGCTCTATTCTGTGCTGCCTGCTCTATTCTGTGCTGTGTGCTCTACTGTACTGTGTGCTCTACGCTCTGCTGTGCTCTACTCTGTAGTGTGTACTCTATTCTGTGCTGTGTGCTCTACTCTGTAGTGTGTGCTCTATTCTGTGCTGTGCGCTCTACACTGTGCTGTGTGCTCTACTCTGTGCGGTGTGCTCTACTCTGTACTGTGTGCTCTATTCTGTGCTGTGTGCTCTACTCTGTGCTACGTGCTTTATTCTGTGCAACGTGTTCTACTGTACTGTGCTCTATGCTGTAGTGTGTGCTCTATGCTGTAGTGTGTGCTCTATTCTGTGCTGTGCTCTACTCTGTGCTGTGCTCTACGCTGTACTGTGTGCTTTACTCTGTGCTGCGTGCTCTACTCTGTAGTGTGTACTCTATTCTGTGCTGTGTGCTCTACGCTGTAGTGTGTGGTCTATTCTGTGCTGTGTGCTCTACACTGTGCTGTGTGCTCTACTCTGTGCTGTGTGCTCTATTCTGTGCTGTGTGCACTATTCTGTGCTGTGTGCTTTACTCTGTGCTGTGTGCTGTACTCTGTGCTGTGCTCTACTGTACTGTGTGCTTTACTCTGTAGTGTGTGCTCTATTTTGTGCTGTGTGCTCTACTCTGTAGTGTGCTCTATTCTGTGCTGTGTGCTCTACTCTGTGCTATGTGCTTTATTCTGTGCATTGTGTTCTACTGTACTGTGCTCTATGCTGTAGTGTGTGCTCTATTCTGTGCCGTGTGCTCTACTCTGTGCTGTGCTCTACGCTGTACTGTGTGCTTTACTCTGTGCTGTGTGCTCTACTGTACTGTGTGCTCTACGCTCTGCTGTGTGCTCTATGCTGTAGTGTGTGCTCTATTCTGTGCTGTGTGCTCTACACTGTGCTGTGTGCTCTACTCTGTGCTGTGTGCTCTACTCTGTGCTGTGTGCACTCTTCTGTGCTGTGTGCTCTACTCTGTGCTGTGCTCTACTCTGTGCTGTGCTCTACTGTACTGTGTGCTCTACTCTGTCGTGTGTGCTCTATTTTGTGCTGTGTGCTCTACTCTGTAGTGTGTGCTCTATTCTGTGTTGTGTGCTCTATTCTGTAGTGTGTGCTCTATTCTGTGCTGTGTGCTGTACACTGTGCTGTGTGCTGTACACTGTGCTGTGTGCTCTACTCTGTGTTTTGTACTCTATTCTGTGCTGTGTGCTCTATGCTGTGCTGGGTGCTCTACTCTGTGCTGTGTGCTCTATTCTGTGCTGTGTGCACTATTCTGTGCTGTGTGCTCTACTCTGTGCTGTGTGCTCTACTCTGTGCTGTGCTCTACTGTACTGTGTGCTCTACTCTGTAGTGTGTGCTCTATTTTGTGCTGTGTGCTCTACTCTGTAGTGTGTGCTCTACTGTACTGTGTGCTCTACTCTGTAGTGTGTGCTCTATTTTGTGCTGTGTGCTCTACTCTGTAGTGTGTGCTCTATTCTGTGCTGTGTGCTCTACACTGTGCTGTGTGCTCTACTCTGTGCTGTGTGCTCTACTCTGTGCTGTGTGCACTCTTCTGTGCTGTGTGCTCTACTCTGTGCTGTGCTCTACTCTGTGCTGTGCTCTACTGTACTGTGTGCTCTACTCTGTCGTGTGTGCTCTATTTTGTGCTGTGTGCTCTACTCTGTAGTGTGTGCTCTATTCTGTGTTGTGTGCTCTATTCTGTAGTGTGTGCTCTATTCTGTGCTGTGTGCTGTACACTGTGCTGTGTGCTGTACACTGTGCTGTGTGCTCTACTCTGTGTTTTGTACTCTATTCTGTGCTGTGTGCTCTATGCTGTGCTGGGTGCTCTACTCTGTGCTGTGTGCTCTATTCTGTGCTGTGTGCACTATTCTGTGCTGTGTGCTCTACTCTGTGCTGTGTGCTCTACTCTGTGCTGTGCTCTACTGTACTGTGTGCTCTACTCTGTAGTGTGTGCTCTATTTTGTGCTGTGTGCTCTACTCTGTAGTGTGTGCTCTACTGTACTGTGTGCTCTACTCTGTAGTGTGTGCTCTATTTTGTGCTGTGTGCTCTACTCTGTAGTGTGTGCTCTATTCTGTGCTGTGTGCTCTACTCTGTGCTATGTGCTTTATTCTGTGCATTGTGTTCTACTGTACTGTGCTCTATGCTGTAGTGTGTGCTCTATGCTGTAGTGTGTGCTCTATTCTGTGCTGTGTGCTCTACTCTGTGCTGTGCTCTACGCTGTACTGTGTGCTTTACTCTGTGCTGCGTGCTCTACTGTACTGTGTGCTCTACGCTCTGCTGTGTGCTCTATGCTGTAGTATGTGCTCTATTCTGTGCTGTGTGCTCTACACTGTGCTGTGTGCTCTACTCTGTGCTGTGTGCTCTACTCTGTGCTGTGTGCACTATTCTGTGCTGTGTGCTCTACTCTGTGCTGTGTGCTCTACTCTGTGCTGTGCTCTACTGTACTGTGTGCTCTACTCTGTAGTGTGTGCTCTATTTTGTGCTGTGTGCTCTACTCTGTAGTGTGTGCTCTATTCTGTGCTGTGTGCTCTATTCTGTAGTGTGTGCTCTATTCTGTGCTGTGTGCTGTACACTGTGCTGTGTGCTGTACACTGTGCTGTGTGCTCTACTCTGTGTTTTGTACTCTATTCTGTGCTGTGGGCTCTACGCTGTGCTGTCTGCTCTACTCTGTACTGTGTGCTCTATTCTGTGCTATGTGCTCTACGCAGTGCTCAGTGTGTTCTGTTCAGACGCTCAAATAAGCTTCCTCTAGTTACACAAACCCACACACTCACATATACACACACACATTTATAGCTCCTAATCACGGTGGAATGCATGTGGCCTTTCTTGGTAAGTATATAGTGGAATAACATTTTATGCAGAAATAAATCAGCATGATTGGTCATGGCAAGTTTCATTTCTGGGGTGCGTGATTAGACTGTGGCCCCTGCGTACTGACCTCAGCTCCTCCCATACCCGGCCCACGTGTGAAACCCACGTGTGAAACCCACGTGTGCAGCCTGCATGTGGTGCCGTGAGCTGATGAACACGACTCCCATGGCAGCAGTGTCACACTGGGGCTGGTCATCAACACAAAGTGACCCATCATAACAACCCAGCACAACAACCCGCACTGGGACTTCTGGGTATGTAGGGAAACACAGGAGCCCAGGTGTTCAGAGACCATCAACATCTTAATATATCACATAGCACTGTTAGTCAACATCATTCAAATGCCTTCACATTTGCTCATAAAGGGTGAAAACACGCTATGGGTTTCCATTCTGGGTTTCCACGAGGACAGAGTAGCGCAGCTCAGTTTAAAGTGTAGTGTGAAGGTCTTTGTTAGGGGTGATGCCTGCTTCACTGTATCATGGGCTTTTAGCTCCGAGGCTCCAGTTATATCTCAGCAGGAGGGGGGGGCTGTCAGAGTCTGGGTGCTTTTCATGTGGAATTAATGCTGTTTCTGGCCCGATCTCCCTCCACACACACATACACACTCGTACACACACTCTATAAATACAGGCTCTGGGATTGGCTGTATCCTCCACTCTAACTAGCGCTTCCTTTCTGGAGACAGACCTGAAACCCAGAACCTTTGAGTGACAAGACGCACACACACACACACACACACACACGCACACGAACACACACACACACATATATTCTAAAACAAACATCCATTCACACATGTAATCTCTCTCTGAAACACACACACACACACATTTAGCCACATCATCTGCCCTGATGCGTAAGCCACACAGGAGAGCTGCTGTGCTGTCTGGCATATCCATACGAGGGACTGGACTCACCGCACACTCTCTCTCTCTCTCTCTCTCTCTCTCTCTCCTCTCTCTCTCTCTCTCTCTCTCTCTCTCGACTCCCCTATTCTGTGGATCTGGCACACTGCAGGTGGAAAACAGAGGAAAAGAGGAATAAAGGAGGGGTGTAACCTATCTCGCTCTCGCTCTCGCTCTCTCCCTCCAATGGCCCATAATGCTGACCTTGGCTACAGATCCACACTCTCTTCCTCACGCTGCCTGTGTGAGTTCCACTGTCATCACCAGGTTTCAGCAGTGCCTAAATTAAGCAGGGCAGGGGAGAGAGGGAGTGTTAGAAGGAGAGAGAGAGAGAGTCACTTAACATGCTACAAACCCAAGAGAGATAGAGAAACAGAGCGAAAGAGAGAGAGACCACAGGGAAAGCATGCATTTCCAGATGACACTGAGAATACCCAGGTCTATGAGCAAAAAGCTCTCCTCTTAAAAAACCTTCAAATCTGCTGCTTCCTGTTCAACCGTCTGTCTGCGCTGCTTCTCACCATCCTGTCTCACTGCCTCCTGCTATTCATGGCCGTGTCCGTGTCTGTTGGCGTTCCGACAGCACCGTCTCACACGGCTGACCTCCCCCCCCCCCCCCCCCCCCCCCCCCACCCGGCCCACTGGAATGCTTCAGAGGTCTGACTGTATTCACAGGTCCGTTCTGACCACCCAAATGCATGTTCATACATCCAGCATTTATTTACACTGCCTTTAACAATCTCCGTGCCCCTGGCACACAGACGCTCTATTGTCCCTCTTTAAGAGTCCAGCCTGGATGATGAGCTGATGGCCCACAGTGTCCCACTGTGCCGTATGCATGATGTGGGTATGGAGGGGGGGGCACCCTAAAACCACCCAACGCACAGGGGTCGGCAGGATCCGGTTACAGGTCAGTACCGGGGAAATGAACACGTTCAGACCCCTCACAGTTAATGTCACCATTAATGTCTGACATCACTCTGAAAACACTCATAAAACAGACAGACCCACACCCACACAGACCAAACATCTCTCCTTCACAATGAACACTTTTTCTCCACTTTGAATGTCAGCCTCTTTAACGGCATCATTCATTGGAGAATGTTTAAAAACCCCTAATAAATTGTAATTGAAGCCCATTACTGGCTAATTGTGGGGTTTAACTAGTTTTTGAGTATGTCATGGCTTTCAGTTTGATCGTCTGTCCTTGATTTCAGGACAGTTCTGCATGTCTGGGAAAAAAAAAGTCACAAAACTACTGACATAAACACAGCTTATTGATAAGAATAGTAAAGATACGCAATACAGCTATACTAGCTAGAAGACAAACCAAGAAACGATTTCATGCAGCAAACCTCAGACCTACTGGCCCTGCCCTCACATCTAGCCACCTAACACTGAATAAATGAGCCCTGCCATCACTCACAACCGGCAGACGGGGAGCTGGGAAACAAACCGACAAATTAATCTGGCCTAAAATCCCTGGAGTCCATCTGTCAAGCCTTCAGCTCTTTTCCTCGTATTTTCTACCATATATTATTCTTTCCTCGCGTCGTTTCGGGAGAGGGCCGGGATGCAGTAGGCGACTGAGCTGGAAGTGACGTGGCGTTTTCTTTAATAAAACACCTGTTCAAACAGCCCGATCCGTCACGCGCAGCGACAGCTCTCCACAGACGACGCGGGAAGCTCGAGACGCTTCAGCCGGGACCGCTCGAGTGGGACGCTCCGCGCGCGCGTTCGAACGACGGTTGTTTTTTTTTTTTTTATCTATACGTTTATGACGCATCCGAAACATGACGAAGGATGATTCCAAACGAGCTCGTGACCAGTTGGCGTAATGGAACTTACAGAATCTCTCTTCGCATTCTTAGAGATTGATGAATAAAAAAATCGTCGATAATTAATCGCCTTCTTTCATAGGTCTAAATAAAACAAAAGGTTAGAAGTGTCTAATTAATACGGAGTACAAATACTAACAATGACCAATGTATCGTCTGTCTGACTGGATCCAGGGCTCCTTTAAATGAAGATTAAGGCACAAAGAGCCTTTCCCTCATTAGGAGTCCGCTTTCTCTGTGAAGAATGCAGGGCTGAAATTACAGCTCTTCTGATTGTGTTTCACACATGGCGATCCGTCACCTCTGCTGCCGTCCCTGGGGTCCGTCCTGAGCCGCATTGTCACACCTGTAACTGTAAAAGAGCACGTCGGCCCTCTTTCAGGACACTTCTTACGCTGCTTTAACCGATACCTGCGCTATTGTTCGCTTCTCTATCGCAGTCTGCGGTTTCACATCAACCCAGACTATTTCATCTACCACGCCTATGTTAAGAAAGGGCCGTTAAAGGCTGTATTTGTCGGTATATTTCTTACAAACGTTTTTAAAGGCATTTTCTTCGCTCAAACTGTCCACATAGTATTCTACAAATACTCACTTTGTCTAAGTATCCTTATATGAATATAGAGTTCCCACAGACCGCCCCTCCGTTTTAATGCTTAAACTGGAATTAATGGACCCATCACTTTAACTCTCATTTCTTGAAGCTCCGTTTCAGGCTCTTTTTCGGTCTGATTCTGCGGGGAATAAACCGCAGGCTGTAGCGAACTGTGATGAGCCCAACAGCTCGGAAGAGCAGACCGGACCTTTCAAGCAGAACTATTTACTCAGCTCGCATTACAGTCAATTACAGGGATCCCGCTTTAAAGATATTAATACTGGACAATCTCCGTAACCACACGACTACGACCTGCCAAAGTAAAGCACCGATCTGCACTGGCAATGTTGCGCATTTACAAAGAGTAAAAATAATAACCACCGCATCTTCTTGTAACATTTTAATGCATAAAAAACAGAACATTTTATTTGTTCCTAAATGAACATAGAATGTTATATCATATTTTGTTTTACTAGGACAAAGTAAAGTCAGCCTGATAAAGTTTACATACATTTTCAGAAGACATTCGACCAAAGTTCATATGCCAAAATACAATAAATGACAACACAGCGATGAAAGCAAAATGATCCCAGACCAGTTCATATTGAAGAAGGGCGACTTCAACTCAAACAAACCACCATAATTACAAGATATGTCCTACACGAGCCTACTGTCATATCAGAGAAGAAATATTATTTTGTAATAAGAACTAATTGTAATAAAAATAATTAGATTACATTTTTTAAATATTTAAATTGACAACAATTTGATAGTACTGTGCAGTCTTAAATGTAAGAATAAGTCATTGGTTGTCCAACAGATTTACAGTTTGTGAAATAATATTCATTAGTTGAAGGGCACGGTTACAGATTTCAACTCATGTACACTGTTAAGTTTTTTAAAATAAAAGTCCTTGGTAGGTCAACATGGTTTGGCTCTCAGTTCCTCAGTTTCAACATGATTTGGTGCTTTCAGAAAGCTTAATTTCACACACACACACACACACACACACACACACACACACACACACACACACACACACACACACACACACAGAGAGAGAGAGAGAGAGAGAGAGAGAGCTGTATGAATTCAGAAAGCTCTAGCTGAAGCTTTAGCATCCTGCTTCAGTCACTGGAACTATGTGGAGTTCAGTGTAGATTTAGACTTAACTGCACCCCACACATTGATGTTTCATCATCATCATCATCATCATCATTACCATCACCACCAGAGAAAAGAAAAAAACACATCCCATGGCATTCTCTTTGGACACTGAACCCTTTTAAATACAAATACTTTCTCACAGTGGTTAATGACTCAAAAGAAAGTTGAAGACAACACAGCAGTGTTCCACCAGCAGCAGGACGCAGGACGTAGGGCGCAGGACGCAGGACGCAGCCACTGCTGTGTTCACACGAGCACCAGCGTCTCACCAACAAAGACTGAGCTGACACAAGCCTTCCAAACTAATACACAGCTGCTTTATTCTCAAGTGTTGTAAACATGAAAAGTAAATATATAACATGCTGAAGAGATGTGTGTGTGTAGAAGTTGAACTATGGCTGGCTACTCTTAGATCACAATGATTTAGCTGCCTAAAACAGACTAAATACAACTCTCATCCCCAGCTGTGGTGAAACTCAGCACACGCAGCAACACTGTGGAAGTGTGAGGAGAGTTTGTGTGTGTGTGTGTGTGTGTGTGTGTGTGTGTGTGTGTGTGATCTATGCGGTGAAGGGGTGGTGTTGGTTGTCAGGGCATCACTGTACGATACACATCGAGCTTCGGGGGGGATTCACTGTCCGAGCCACCGACTCTTGGCTGTAGTTGACTATGTCTGCCTTCACCACACGCTGCACAAAACACACACACACACACACACACACACGCACAACCATACACACACACACACACACACACACACACACACACACACACACACACACACACACACACACACACACACACACACACACACAGAAAGAGAGCAATCAAATAAATAGAAATAGTAGTAAAATTTGCATTCTAATTTATCCAACTCATCCTAGTTATTGTGGCTAACTTTTGCTATAGTAATTTACAGTTCTTACAGTATATTACAATTCTTGATACGAGAGCAAAAGTGTGATTCAGAGCGTGTGAGTGAGAGTAATGTCAGAAATGGAAAGAGTAATGTCAGACTGGTAACGCACTGATGTGGGAGGAGAGAGGACTCAAAGTGACCTGAGGCAGGCATGCTGTCTCAGTTAACTAATCTCACTACATACACAGAACTCACTGGAGACACACACCAGCAATAGGGTTCAGATGAACATTACAGATAACACTCTGACTGTTGAACCTAACACATACCAGCTGGCAGAGGTACAGGACAGATCAGAGATCAGTTAGAGATTTTAGAAAGAGCTTGTTATTGTTCCACAGGATGCATGAGTACAGGACTAATGAAGGAACCGTGAGGCACAGATACCACAGGAACCACAGGGTCATAGATAAGTGACTTTTTGGCATGTGTATTCCAGTGAACTCTGACAGAAAGGAGGTGGAGTAACAACTTTGCTGCACTTCTCCAGTGACTTAATGACTAAGCATCATCATCATCATCATCATTAGCATTAAGGGATGAACATATTAGAGAGACTATACTAACTATACTAACAACTAAAATAATTACTACTAAATATTAGTAATAACAATAATAATAATAATAAATATAGTAATAACAATAATGGTGGTTGTAGTAATAGTGGTGACAGCAATGGTGGTATATTAATAATAATTTTAATAATAATAATAATTGTTGTTGTTATTCCTGTTGTTGTTATCATTATTATTATGACAATTATTGTTAAGTTGCTCATTTCTGTTAAAGCGCATTCTCAGCAGAGTAACAACTTTAAACACCTTTAAACGTGCAAATGGAAAAGCTACAGATCAACACAGAAAAATGACAACGCAAATAAAACTGACAGCACCATCCAAACCACCCAGCTGATCTAACAGTACTACAGCTGGAGTATTAATACTCACCCAGCTGATCTAACAGTACTACAGCTGGAGTCCTAATACTCACTCACCTGATCTAGCAGTACTACAGCTGGAGTCTTAATACTCACCTAGCTGATCTAACAGTACTACAGCTGGAGTATTAATACTCACCCAGCTGATCTAACAGTACTACAGCTGGAGTCCTAATACTCACTCAACTTATCTAACAATACTACAGCTGTAGTATTAATACTCACCCAGCTGATCTAACAGTACCACAGCTGGAGTCATAATACTCACGCAGCTGATCTAACAGTACTACAGCTGGAGTCCTAATACTCACTCAGCTGATCTAACAGTACTACAGCTGGAGTCCCAATACTCACACTCCACTACATTTGTTACACACACTAATACACACACAAACTGACACACACACATGCATGTAAACACAAACACACATGTACACACATTGCACTGAGGCCTAGCCTAAAAGTATTTCGTTGTGCTGTACAACCCTGTTTCAGCATAATGACAATAAAGTTGAATTTTATTTTATTTTATTTATGTACACACATGGACATACACACAAATCCAGAAAGATAGCAGGGACTTGTGTGTTTCTTCAGGGGTTATGACCTCTTGTTATGACCCTGTAGATTTGACAGCCTGATGACTGTTAATGAGAGTTCATGCTCACAAGGCCACACGTACACTGAGGTGTGGTGACTCACCTGTGACTGCTCTACTTCTGCTTTGTTCAATTTGATTCCCAAAATCTCCGCTGACATTCGCTGGAAACACAGAAACACCTGCAAAACATACAACATACACACAGACACACACACACACACAAATACACACACACACACATGTGAACACACGAGCATACATGTGCACTCACGCCTATCCTTCTCAATCCCTCATCTCTCTTTGTTTACCCCTCATTTTCCTCTGACCAACTAAAGTCTTTACATTCCCACTAAACCTCCTTCATTTGAGTGCTACATTCCCACTAAACCTCCTTCATTTGAGTGCTACATTCCCACTAAACCTCCTTCATTTGAGTGCTACATTCCCACTAAACCTCCTTCATTTGAGTGCTACATTCCCACTAAACCTCCTTCATTTGAATGCTACATTCCCACTAAACCTCCTTCATTTGAGTGCTACATTCCCACTAAACCTCCTTCATTTGAGTGCTACATTCCCACTAAACCTCCTTCATTTGAGTGCTACATTCCCACTAAACCTCCTTCATTTGAGTGCTACATTCCCACTTTACTCTACAACCGTCTATTTATAGTTGGTGTGAGGTCACACTGCAAGTTTCCGGATACTAAGAAAAATAGGGTTTGGTCTTCAGTGTTTGGCTACAGGGGCACCAAACGGGTGACCACGACACATTCCACAGATTAATACAGACTAAACCTCACCAGGATAGAAACTGTTCATGATCTGCAATTGTGATGATTTCACCATGTAAAACAAAGTGTAAATCACAGTGTAACGCTGTAATACTGTAAATCACAGTATGTGTGTTACTGACGCATGTCTGTGTGTGTGCACGTGTGTGCCTCTGATGCATGTGTGTGTGTGTGTGTGTGTATGCGTGTTACTGATGCATGTCTGTGTGTGTGTGTATGTTACTGATGCATGTCTGTGTGCGTGTATATTACTGATGCATGTCTGTGTGTGCGTGTGTGTTACTGATGCATGTCTGTGTGTGTGTGTGTGTGTGTGTGTGTGTGTGTGTGTGTGTGTGTGTGTGTGACTGATGCATGTCTGTGTGTGTGTGTGTGTGTGTGTGTGTGTGTGTGTGTTACTGATGCATGTCTGTGTGTGTGTATGTTACTGATGCATGTCTGTGTGTGCGTGTGTTACTGATGCATGTCTGTGTGTGTGTGTTACTGATGCATGTCTGTGTGTGTGTGTGTGTGTGTGTGTGTGTGTGTGTGTGTGTGTGTGTTACTGATGCATGTCTGTGTGTGTGTGTGTATGTTACTGATGCATGTCTGTGTGTGTGTGTGTGTGTGTGTGTGTGTGTGTGTGTATGTTACTGATGCATGTCTGTGTGTCCGTGTATGTTACTGATGCGTGTCTGTGTGTGCGTGTGTGTTACTGATGCGTGTCTGTGTGTACGTGTGTGTTACTGATGCGTGTCTGTGTGTACGTGTGTGATACTGATGCGTGTCTGTGTGTGCGTGTGTGTTACTGATCTGTGTCTGTGTGTGCGTGTGTGTTACTGATGCGTGTCTGTGTGTGCGTGTGTGTTACTGATGCATGTCTGTGTGTCTGTTATTGATGTGTGTGTGTGTGTGTGTGTGAGTGAGTGAGTGAGTGAGTGAGTGAGTGAGTGTGTGTGTGTTACTGATGCATGTCTGTGTGTGTGTGTGTGTGTGTGTGTGTGTGTATGTGGTACTGATGCATGTCTGTGTGTGTGTATGTTACTGATGCGTGTGTGTGTGTATGTTACTGATGCATGTGTGTGTGTGTGTGTGTGTGTGTTACTGATGCATGTCTGTGTGCGCGTGTGTTGTGTTACTGATGCGTGTCTGTGTGTGCGTGTGTTACTGATGCGTATCTGTGTGTGCGTGTGTGTTACTGATGCATGTCTGTGTGTCTGTTATTGATGCATGTGTGTGTGAGTGATTGAGTGTGTGTGTGTGTGTGTGTGTGTGTTACTGATGCATGTCTGTGTGTGTGTATGTGTGTTACTGATGCATGTCTGTGTGTGTGTATGTTACTGATGCATGTCTGTGTGTGTGTATGTTACTGATGCATGTCTGTGTGTGTGTGTTACTGATGTATGTCTGTGTGTGTGTATGTTACTGATGCATGTGTGTATGTTACTGATGCATGTCTGTGTGCGTGTGTGTTACTGATGCATGTCTGTGTGTGTGTATGTTACTGATGCATGTCTGTGTGCGTGTGTGTTACTGATGCATGTCTGTGTGTGTGTGTTACTGATGCATGTCTGTGTGTGTGTATGTTACTGATGCATGTGTGTATGTTACTGATGCATGTGTGTATGTTACTGATGCATGTCTGTGTGTGTGTATGTTACTGATGCATGTGTGTATGTTACTGATGCATGTCTGTGTGCGTGTGTGTTACTGATGCATGTCTGTGTGTGTGTATGTTACTGATGCATGTGTGTATGTTACTGATGCATGTCTGTGTGTGTGTATGTTACTGATGCATGTGTGTATGTTACTGATGCATGTCTGTGTGTGTGTATGTTACTGATGCATGTGTGTATGTTACTGATGCATGTCTGTGTGTGTGTATGTTACTGATGCATGTGTGTATGTTACTGATGCATGTCTGTGTGTGTGTATGTTACTGATGCATGTGTGTATGTTACTGATGCATGTCTGTGTGTATGTGTGTTACTGATGCATGTCTGTGTGCGTGTATGTTACTGATGCATGTCTGTGTGCGTGTATGTTACTGATGCATGTCTGTGTGCGTGTGTGTTACTGATGCATGTCTGTGTGTCTGTTATTGATGCATGTGTGTGTTACTGATGCATGTCTGTGTGTCTGTTATTGATGCATGTGTGTGTTACTGATGCATGTCTGTGTGTGTGTGTATGTGTTACTGATGCATGTCTGTGTGTGTGTATGTTACTGATGCGTGTGTGTGTATGTTACTGATGCGTGTGTGTGTGTGTGTGTGTGTGTGTGTGTGTGTGTGTGTGTGTGTTATTGATGCATGTCTGTGTGTGTATGTTACTGATGCATGTCTGTGTGTGTATGTATGTTACTGATGCATGTCTGTCTGCGAGTGTGTTGTGTTACTGATGCGTGTGTGTGTGTGTGTGTGCGTGTGTGTTACTGATGCGTGTCTGTGTGTGCGTGTGTTACTGATGCGTGTCTGTGTGTGTGTGTCTGTGTTACTGATGCATGTCTGTGTGTGTATGTGTGTTACTGATGCATGTCTGTGTGCGTTACTGATGCATGTCTGTGTGTCTGTGTTATTGATGCGTGTGTGTGTGTGTGTGTGTGTGTGTGTGTTACTGACCGAGTCTCCAGTCTTGGCCGATACAAACTGACTGATGAGGCCATTTTCTTGACAAAACCGCTGGTGCTTATCGACCTTTACCATACGCATGTGCTCCAGATCAGCTACAAACACACACACACACACACACAAATTAAAGTAGCTCAAAATTGCATGAATGAGTATTTTAAAGCTCTGTGTGTGTTTGAGCAAGAAGGATTGTGTTTGAGTGTCCAGTCCATCACAACCTCAACAAGGGTCAACAAGCTAAACGATAAATTAAGGGCACAAGGAACCTTCTCACTCGTACAGACACACACACGCACACGCGCACACGCACACACACATGCATACTTGCTCTCCCTATCTGCACACACGTGTGTGTGTGTGTGTGTGTGTGTGTGTGTGTGTGTGTGTGTGTGTGTGTGTGTGTGTGTGCGTGTATGCGCATGTGTGTATTAGGAGCTGTGACCACAGTAGACTCCATAACTCCCAGTGGTGGGTAGTGTGTTACCTGTCCACACCACCCCAACCTGCCCCATCAGTGAGGGGACTACCAGGTCACCACCAGGTCAACTCACAGGGGTCGATCAAGGGTCACTAAAAGTGAAGATCCTATTCTTCTTTTCCTTACTCCCTGGGCTGTGTGTGTGTGTGTGTGTGTGTGTGTGTGTGTGTGTGTGTGTGTGTGTGTGTGTGTGTGTGTGTGTGTGTGAGACATTAATATATGGATAATCTCAGTCTGACACATACAAAGCACTGTATTTATATAGGCATGTCCAAAAGCAACTTCCCCAGTTTCAGTGTTACTCTTGTAAACTACAGTAAAGAAAGACTATACAGTCTTTACTATATGTATATATATTACTATATATAGTATTATTATTATTATAATTAGATAAGAATTAATATATAATAACATAATAAGAATGAAACAAAATGTCAGTGTTCAGATTGAGGGTCACAGACAGTGAATCATAAATTCCCTTATAATATCTATATGATATATCTGGTGATCCAGATATAAGCACATGATAAGACCACAGTGCCCAGTTAGTCCTACACCACGACTCCAGGACCATCGCCAGCTGATATTTACACACAACGACCCATTTTGGCTTTAATTGAGAATGCCACACTAAATAAATATTGTCAAACATAAATGTGTTCAGCTACCGATGAAGGAAGCTGACCTGTTGATTGTGGGTCTCTCCTACTCCTGGTTGATGTTGGAGATGTTAGTGAGCAGCCCTGACAGCACTGACCTTCACGCTAGGATGTTCTCCCCTTTACTGTGGACACTCTGAAGAGAACTGCTGATTCAGTCTCACTAAACCTCACTAAATAACGGGTATCTCTGCCAAAGATTCACCAGTCATTTCCTAAAGTGTATAAAATACACATAGCTTTTATTGCAAGTTAAAAACAAAAACACGTTTTTTCATTATTTACTATTTATTTGAATTGGCAGCACAGAAACAGGATGTGAGCCTTACACAGACGGTAGTTTTGATTTCTCAATCACTTTTGTTGCTTTTTTAGTTAATCTCTTTAACTGTTCACAAAGCTGCTGTCATTGCTTGTTTAACTGTTCACCTGTGCATGTTTAACTGTTCACCTGTGCTTGTTTAGCACTCTGACTGTACACTCAAGCACGTTTACCTGTGCTTGGCTCTGACTGTTTGTCTTGACTATAGCTGCTGCCTGTGTCACTTGCCTGGAAGTGTTCACAGAAAGCAAAATGTACATTTTATAACAAAAATCATGCAGTTCAATTGAGAGAAACCTGCTTCAGTCTCTGGGGGTTAAACCCTGGACTTAACATGCACGATAGACATGCACTGTGGACATTCACTGGCCTATTTTGTATTCATAATAGGGAATTTGCCAATGTGTTCTTGTATGATTTATTGTATTTATCATGTATGATATTTTATAGTTTATTTTATAGTAGTCAATACAACCTTCACACAGTAACAGCAAACACATATTTAATAAAGACACCAAACTGCTTTAAAAAACAGTACAGTCCATATATTCAAACCCAGAGCAAAACGCAGCTCACAGGCTCTTACTGCTCCATCCTGCCATCTCAGGCACCCATGCCGACTTCACTCTGTCTATAAACAAGTAAAAATGTGTGGGTGTGTGTGCGGCATGTGTTATTAATGGTGGCCTGGAGCAGAGGAGGTCTTCTGCCTGCTACCAACACTAAACACAGCTAATCCTCTAGATCCATTAGATCCTCTATACTTCTACATGCATATCAATCACCCCTACACACATCCACACCTACACACACACACACACACACATGTACTGCGACATAATGCCGGTTCACATGGAATCTAAAGATATACAAAAAGCAGCAGCTCTGTGCAGTCACATTAGCAGATCAAACCATTAAAACATCATTTCAATAAAGGCCTTCAGTCTCTCTCTCTCCCTCCCTTCCTCTCTGTCTGTCTGTCTGTCTCACTCGCACACGCACACCTCTTACTTGTCTACATACATGAGGTTTTGAATGTGAAATCCAAACCACAGAATATTTTGTCAGCACAGTGAAAAGTATTCCTGACATGCCTCATTCATTATCGACACAAACAGACGAATGTGTTTCGTTGAAGAAATATTTTTCTAAAAGCTATTGTTACCAAAAATAGTGTCTGGAAGTCTGTGGGAGGGTTAGTGGACATATAGACTTTCTGCACCAATGGGAGACAGAGAACAGAACAGGGTTATACTGCTCAGAACCTGACCGTTACAGAGAGAGTTAACACACACACACACACACACATACACACACCCCAACCAACATAGGGATGAACACAAAAAAGAAAGAGACAGAAAAATGGGGAAAGAAAAGTTCAGAACAAAGTGGACTAGAACAACACTAGTCTCTCTGTAATTCAACAAAGTGGACTAGAACAACACTAGTCTCTCTGTAATTCAACAAAGTGGACTAGAACAACACTAGTCTCTCTGTAATTCAACAATGTTCTCCCCAAACGCTGATGCGGTGGAAGGCTACACACTCACGTAGTGGTGTGGGGTAGTGGAGGTGAGGTAACAGTGTGGTGGGGGGTAACAATGTGGTGGGGTAATATTGATGTGGCAGTGCGGCCAGACACGAGGGGCACCTGGCACGGCTGAATACACCCCACTAACATCAAGTCCCTGAACCTCCAGTCTGAGGCTAAGAGAGGAAGTTCTCTTGGTAGGAAGCCTTCAAACCTCACATAGTCCTACATGCTCCATGTGTTTTTGGAGATACTCAAGCCCTGCATCTGGCTCCACACAACCCTCTAATCTAATCTAGACCAGCGGGTCCCATCTCCCCTCCCACTAACTCACACACCAACGGATGCAACACTAATGCTGCAGCTTACCTGCTATCTGCATCTGTGTGTGTGTGCTAGCAGGCCTGTGTGTGTGCATGTGTGTGTGTGTGTGCTTATGTGCGTACATGCAAGTAGGTTTGAAATGCAGTGGTTGGAGGTTATCAATGTGTGTGGATACAGTAGTGGAAGTCAGTCTATTGCTCTCTGTCTCTCTCATGAGTGTAGAGTGGTTATTAATGCAGTGGTTGGGGTTATCAGTGTGTGTGGATCTGTATGGGGGGGTGGTTATTAATGCAGTGGTTGGGGTTATCAGTGTGTGTGGATCTGTATGGGGGGGTGGTTATTAATGCAGTGGTTGGGGTTATCAGTGTGTGTGGATCTGTATTGGGGTCTGGTTCTGCTCAGCTGGTGTCAGGGTGTCAGTGTAGCAGGAAGACCATGCAAACACTAAATAAACTGTTTATGCATGAGTGTGAGAGATGGTGTGATGAACCATCAGCAAGCTTTTCAGAGAGTTTAAGCGGAGTGTGTGTGTGTGTGTGTGTGTGTGTGTAAGAGAGAGATGGATCCATGAAGGATTACAAAGAGAAAAGAGCAATGGCTTCACCCCGTCCCTCTCACCAAGAAATGTTTACTTAACCACCGCCGCTGCGGCGTCATGCCTTCTGAAACACCCATCAGAACACACACACACACACACACACACACACACACACACACACACACACAAACACACACAAACACACGCACACAGACAAACACATACACGGACGCAAGCACACTCGCACGCACGCAAGCACACTCACACGCACGCACATACCCACGCACACGCAAACACACACACACACACACACTACACATACACTACACACACACTTGTACGTCTGTATTACCCAAGTGTGTGGTGTGCCTCAGGGTTCCAATATAAGTCCTATACTGATGATGCTCTCTGTGGTACAATAACAAGAACTATTTAAACCTTCAATTGATCCCTGAGCTTTCTTACCTCACAGCTGCCGTGAAACATGTGCACAGAGAAGCTTCATCATTCTCACATGACCCTAGAAAGCTCAGTTAGGAAATAAAGCTCTTGAGAGTAAATCATAGAAACCGACATGATCTGCAAACAGCTGATTCAACATGCTTCAGAACACCCAGGAACCAAATCGTCCATCTTAAAGTCAAAGGACATGAGCACATATAAACATGTACATTAATTTTCCTCATTTCCAACGCATGAGATCTGAACAAGAGAGACAGAGAAAGAGAATAAAATCAAATGAGCACTGCAGAGTAAGCTCTCTCTGGGCTGGCATCTGCCTCAAACATTTAAAGGAATAGGAAACTGTGCGCATATAAACTCCAAGTATCCCCATTAACAGCCAGCTAACCAGTTAAACCCAAACACACAGTGGAGTGCGGGACAGAGCAGAGTTATGGGGTCGCACCCCACAGTGAGGGCTAAGCAGGTTTTTATGAAACTCGGAGGACCTCTGAACCCCTACCATAACTCAGGCAGCGCCTCACATGACAAAGCAGGGTGTGGGAGGGGCAGGAGCTGTTGGCATAGCAACCATTAAATAGCTCTACTCACAGGCCGCTCCCGGGTCGGTCCATTAGTGGGGGGGGGCAATACGCTGCTCTTAAGTGGCTCTGAAAAAGTTATAAACACAGTGACTAACAGAACCATCAGAACACCTCAACACCCATTTAATCTGATAAAGCACAGACACTGTCTGCAGTCTGAGACACATGCAGGCACATATGCACTTCACTACACACACACAAAAAATATCACAAGGCTGTGCACAAATACTGTAGCTATCAGGCGTTTCATCCTTAAAGCCAGTTTGTAATGTCTGATCCAAAGGGTGCAATTATTTAACAATAAAGATGTGGAACGAGGATTGCGTGTGCAAATTTGTGTGTGTGTGTGTGTGTGTGTGTGTGTGTGTGTGTGTGTGTGTGTGTGTGTGCGCACGCATGCACGCATAAGCAATGTTAACAGGCCAGGTAAAGATTTCTTCCTTACTCTGCTCATATGTAGAGTAACAATAACACTTGGTCCCTATGCGGGTGCACTCAGGATTAGGGTTAGTGCTGAAGGCAGGCAGCCTGGGTCAGGCTGGCCTCAGGTTTGCATGAAAGCACAGGCCTGTAGCAGCAGTGGAAACTCTAGTCCACAGGCCTGCTGACGCTAATCACTCCAGACAGTGACTGCCTCTTTACTGAAGCCGCTTCTCTATTAAATGGCTTCAGAGCATGTAACTTCATAAGCAATATGAAAATAAACTATTTCATAAAATCCCTGAGCACAACTCATAAAAACAGGGCCAGCACTCGGGAGCCAACGAAGGCCAAGCTGCACAAAGACGCTTAGCATGTCCCAAACTGCCCAGGGAGCAAGCTAGCCAATCACAGCACAGAGACCAACTGACTGCAATATGGATCTGTGCGTGTCAGTAAGAGAGAGCGCGCAATATTTGTAAGAATAAAGTGTTCAGAGGAACACGCGTAGGTACAAACGAAGAGAACGACATAGTTATACACATATATACACACACATTTGCATGCTCTCTCTCTCTCACACACACACACACACACACACACACACACACCATTGCCCTATTCAACATCAGGGCAGCGTGGCAGGGAGAGCATGTTTAGCCGGCGTGTTTGTGGCGTGTCAGATAGGGTGAAGGGTTGGAGAATGAGCTGAAACAGGTACATGATTGTTTAAAGGGTGTAAGCATGTGTGTGTGGAATCATGAATGTAGACTTCAGGATTTTTTATTGCATACTATGTGCTATCAACAATATCAGTCAGATATAATAGCTAATTTCTGGGAAAACAGTTCTGAAATATTACACAGTAACAGTAAGACTACAATATGCATCTGAGACCTATATTCACAATATTTCACAATATAGTTTGTGTACAGAGTATGAACTGTGAATGATAAGGATATTAAAATCAAGGGAGAAGCTCAGTACCTGTGGGAACTCAGTACTGACAGTAAAATGCTCTGATCAGGTTGATTATGAACCACTATGCTGTGATTTACACAGAGGTTTGTGACAGCCATGATAATTCCTCCTGTGATGCTAAAGGATACTGCAGCCATCTTAGAACATTTTTCTTTTAACTGGCATATTTGCTCAGCCTAAAATGGTAACTACACGTCTACCTAGCTAAGCTATCAAGCTACCTAACAAAGTTTAAATATTTATTAGATTTTATTTATTACTTGTAAACTTGGCTAACTAGCTATTTATTATTTATGAAGTAACAGCTAGCTAGCTGTAATATTAATGTGTTTACTGTTTGCTAGCTAACATTAGTCAGGGTTTTTTTTTGGTCAAACTTCAGATTCAGCTGTGAGTGAGTTTTATCTTGTCCATGTCATATTTAATAAATATCAGACATACACTATACTGCCAAAAGTATTCGCTCACTCATCCAAATGATCAGAATAAGGTGTTCCAATCACTTCCATGGCCACAGGTGTGTAAAATTAAGCACTTAGGCATGCAGACTATTTTAACAAACATTTGTGAAAGAATGGGTCACTCTCAGGAGCTCAATGAATTCCAGCGTGGAACTGTGATACACCAGTGTAACAAATCCAGTCATGAAACTTCCTCGCTCCTAAATATTCCAGTTAACTGTCAGCTGTATTATAAGAAAATGGAAGTGTTTGGGAACGACAGCAACTCAGCCATGAAGTGGTAGGACACGTAAACTGACGGAGCGGGGTCAGCGGATGCTGACGTGCATGTGAAGAGGTCACCAACTTTCTGCAGAGTCAATCATTACAGACATCCAAACTTCATGTGGCCTTCAGATTAGCTCAAGAACAGTGCATAGAGAACTTCATTGAATGGGTTTCCATGGTTGAGCAGCTGCATCCAAGCCATACATCACCAAGTGCAATGCAAATCATCAGATGCAGTGGTGTAAAGCACGCTGACACTGGACTCTATAGCAGTGGAGGTGTGTTCTCTGGAGTGATGAATCACGTTTCTCCATCTGGCAATCTGATGGACGAGTCTGGGTTTGGCGGTTGCCAGGAGAACAGTACTTGTCTGACTGCATTGTGCCAAGTGTAAAGTTTGGTGGAGGGGGGATTATTATGATGTGGGGTTGTTTTTCAGAAACTGAGCTTGGTCCCTTAGTTCCAGTGAAAGGAGCTCTGAACGCTTCAGCACACCAAGACATTTTGGACAATTCCATGCTCCCAACTTTGTGGGAACAGTTTGGAGCTGCCCCTTCCTCTTCCAACATGACTGTGCACCAGTGCACAAAGCACGTCCATAAAGACATGGATGGCAAGGTCTGGTGTGGATGAACCTGACTGGTCTGCACAGAGTCCTGACCTCAACCTGATAGAACACCTTTGGAAGTAATTAGAGAGGAGACTGAGAGCCAGGCGTTCTCGTCCAACATTAGTATGCAACCTCACAAATGCACTTCTGGAAGAATGGTCAAAAATCCCCATAAACACCCCTAAACCTTGTGGACAGCCTTCCCAGAAGAGTTGAAGCTGTTCTAGCTGCAAAGGGTGGACCAACATCATATTGAAGCCTGTGGATTAGGAATGACATGTCACTTAAGCTCGTATGTGAATCAAGGATCGTGACCGAATACTTTTGGCAATATAGTGTATCTCCAGTGTACTGCCACTATACTTTCAGGATTTCCACTGCAGGTTTACAAGTATTAGTGTTGTCAAAAGAAATCGATATATCAATACACATTAATACTGAACATTCTGAAACGGTACAATACTCGTTTCTCTAAGTATCAATTCTTTTTACATAAAATGCGCTTTCGTTTCGACCCACCCAAGCTGCCGTAATTCACAGAACAGTTATTAATCCTAAAATGGCAGCTAAAGCAAATGCAGTGTGCTCGCAGCCTGTCTTAATAAGCAAGGAAAGCAGCAGAAGTGCTGTGTGGAAATATTGTGGATTTGAAGCAGATAAAGATGGAAAACCGAAGGACATGAATAAGCCAGTTTGCAAGCGGTGCTTTCGGAACATTTCAAAGAAGGGCGCTAACACAACGCATCTGGCCAAACACCTGAAGGACCGGCACGCAGATTTGTACAAAGAATTCCATGAGGTTGGTGATTATTCCCATTTCTAGTATTACTACAACATACAAGATTATGTGTCCGATTATGGTATCCTAGCAAATGTTTGTCATATTCTTGGTTTAAGAGCCGTAAGTGCGACAACTTAAGCTAGGTTTATACTTTCGCGAGTGACTGTAGCGCGACTCCGCACACCTCGCGCGAACCTCAGTGAACGGTGGAAGTGTTTATGCTTGCCGCATCACATTCTTTGCAGTGTTGTCCGAAACGATATGTGGTAGTATAAAGAAACACCCCTCAAAAACAGGGGAATGAACATTTACCTGACGAATTTTAATGTTGCTTTGTGTTTCAGGTTTGAAAAGACGTTAAGATTGGGCGTTTTGAAAACCATTAAATAATGTGATAAAGCGAATTTCGAATCATTTCGAGTATAAGTATAAATACGTGCTGGGAAATATTGAAATAAACCTTGAAAGTGACGTACAAGTGCTTTAATTCCACCTTGTGAAGGTGTATGAACCTGGCAAATATGACTTTGTTCATCGCACTGAAGCGTGATGCGCGCAAAGTTACAAAATTTGAGAGGTGCACGACCTCGAGAATCGACAGTGATCGTACAATGAATAAATTATCTATGAATATTGAACTCACAAATGAGTTGACAGTGTACGAAATGATGCCTGAATTAAGTGCAGAAGAAAACCCCCTCATATGGTGGAGGACAAATGAGAAAATCATACCCCACCTTGCTCAGTTTGCCAAAATTGTGAGTGCTTGTGAATTGCTGCTTCCAGCTTTGCTTCAGAGCATGTATTTAGTACATCTGGGCTCATTTGCAGTCCAAGAAGAGCACGACTTAATGAGGAGCACATTGACATGCTGGTGTTCCTTGCAAAAAATTTTGAAACTACAAAAAAAACTTTGAGCTGCATGTTACAGAATTGTAACATGAATGTTTTTGAATTGACTGTGTTTATGGTTGAAAAACTTGAAACTCTGGGCAGCTCAAAGTTTTTCTATGAATGTGAGAAGTTTTAGTTATTAAAGTTGTTTAAAGAAAATACACTTTTTGCACTAGCCTTTTTTGACTTCTAAATGTGAAGTCTATAAACTATAAACTATTATTTATGTTAATTAATATTAATGTGCAATTATTTATTTTTCTGTTTTAATGTGGTAGGGACTACACTTTTAATTTATTTGACATTTGTGAAACAAAATACAATATTAATTTGTTTGTTTATAAAAAAAATTAAAAGGCTTTAAAACGGAAATAAGCACAGTATCTGACTTTGTTATCGAAAATGATAACTTTGACTGACTTTGAAAATGGTATTGAATTTCTATATTTTTTAAAGTATCGTATCGAAGTTGTAATTCTTAGTATCGTGACAACCCTAACAAGTATACTCACGATTTTTGGCCTCCCGCGCCTAGTTACATTGCTAGAGTAGAATTGGACAGTGATGGATCTAGGGAGATCACATCAAGGATGAAAGATGATGAAAGAATAAATATAGGCCAGAAAAACTGGAAATTAATAAATATTTGTATTATATATTTATGGTTTTCTATATTCATATTTCTGCCTTCATTCATATCTCAATTTCTTTCTCCACTGTATTAACAAACCAGCAAACTATTGCATATTGCAGAGAAATCTGTGTGTTTCATTACTCTCACCTTGTTTTGAATCATTGGCACCTTAAGTTAATTTCACAGCAAAAGAGGTGTGGAAAACACCACAGGTCCTTCAACGCCAGCTATGATTGGCAAAGAAGGCAATACAGCAAGAATACTTAATATTGAACTGGTTACACACACACACACACACACACACACACACACACACACACACACACACACACACACACACACACACACTGTGTCTATACAGTTACGGAGCTGCCAAGTAACACTGAACACGTTTATTTTAAAAATCTACCACAAATTAATTTATTTACTCCTTTATGTTCAGCATTTCTTTATTAATTCATCTTAGCTTTATGTTGCATATTAATTTCTTTGTTTTTATTGATTGATTTTTCACCTTTTACCCACCATAGTTTAAAGCAACTAAGCTGAACAGCAAACAAAACAAATACTACATGCTAAGTAACATAAAATAAATACAAATACAATCTGAACATCAGTGACAGGAATATTCCCTCTGGATTAGGACTAACGCTGTTGGAATATTCCCTCTGGATTAGGACTAAAGCTGTTGGAAGCCCAGTCATCACAGAAGAGGCCAGAGCAGGAAGAAAGGAGACCAGGGTTAGACCAGACTAAAGGGTTAGACCAGACTAAATGCATTAGTACACTAATGCCACCCAACTGATGGACAACTACACAGCACATAAACAAGGAAGCACATGTGCAGCAGCACGGGAGTGTGTGTGTTGGGAGGTGTGTGTGTGTGTGTGTGTTGGGAGGAGGTGTTTCTTAGACAGAACAATCTCAGTAGGCTTCTACTCAACATGAAAACTGTATGTCAGCATACACATAAAGTATGTGAGCGTGTGTGCGCACATTTGTGAGAGTGTGTGTATGTGTGTGTGTGTGTGTGTGTGTGTATGTGTGTGTGTACGTATGTACTGAGACTGCACTGGGAACAGGTTTTCTGATGGTCAGAAGTGTTCTGTCAACAGCTCATACATCACAGGATCATCTTTCCACTGCTACCCAGCACAGCAGCGGCACACACACACACACACACACACACACACACACACACACACACACACACACACACACACACACACACACACACACACACGTGCACACACGTGCACACACGTGCACACACGCACGCACACATGCACACACGCACGCACACATGCACACATGCACATGACACAAATATGATTGGTACTCTTTTTCTTTGATATAGTACAATGATAAGTGATGGGTCACACACATTTCCAAAAAAAGCTACTTAATAGGCATCAATACAGGCATTTGTTTGGTAGCTCACTTCACATATGGCGAGTGTGCATGGATGTGTGTGTGTGTGTGTGTGTGTGTGTGTGTGTGTGTGTGTGTGTGTGTGTGTGCCTATGTGTCTATGAGAAAAGGGTCAACTTGTGGTCGACAGAATAGGCTGATGATGTCAACTGAGTGCATGACTGTGACGGCGTATGTGTGTCTGAATGAGTACGGTACATTTGTATATGTGAATAATAGTGTGTGTATGTATGTGTGTGTGTGTGTGTGTGTGTGTGTGTGTGTGTGTGTGTGTGTGTGTGTGTGTAAGCAGTAAGGTGTGTGTGTGTGTGTGTGTGTGTGTGTGTAAGCAGTAAAAGGTGTGTGTATGTGTGTGTGTGTGTGTAAGCAGTAAGGTGTGTGTGTGTGTGTGTGTAAGCAGTACGAGGTGTGTGTATGTGTGTGTGTGTGTGGTAATGGCCCGTGTCATACCACACACGTCGCTATGGCAGGCCCTCTCTGCAGCACCATGAGCACCAATATTTACCTAATGGATCAGCCAGAACACAGAGCACCACACTCAGACACACACACACACACACCAGCCAGAACACAGAGCACTCTCCACTGTGCTCAAACACGCACACACGTCAGCCAGAACACAGAGCACTCTCCACTGGGCGCGCGCACACACACACACACACACACACACACACACTGTGCACAAACACACTAACACATACACCCAGCCAGAACACGGAGCACTCTTACTCACACACTCATATATGCACACACACAAAATCAGTTCTATACACAGACAACACACAACATTTAGTTAGTTAGTTAGTGTGTATTAGAGTCTACATAGACATGTAATCAAGAAAGGCTCTTCAAAGGAGTCCCAAAATAATCACCATCAACATCCTCATCCTCACCAGGTTAGATGGGTATAGTGTGTCACCTACACAGTGTCTCTGTACAGTTTCAAAAAGGGTTGGGAGAAAAAAGGCCTGTAACAGGAAGCAGGAAGAAGAAATGAACGAGGCTTAGCCAGAAGACACAGATGTTGGTTAGAGGCCTGAACCAGGGACAGAGAGGACAGAGAGGACAGGGAGGACAGGCAGGACAGGGAGGACAGGCAGGACAGGGAGGGATAGGTCAGGTTAGTATGAGGTGCACTGGGGAGAAGTTAAGGCCGAGTTTGGGTGTGAGCAGAGTCAAGAATCCCACAGGAGGCATTATGTGGACAGGACCACAGTAAACGAACAGAGACAGAGGAAGAGAAGAAGAGACAGACAGAGGAAGAGAAGAAGAGACAGACAGAGACAGAGGAAGAGAAGAAGAGACAGACAGACAGAGAGGGAAGGAGCGAGACAGGGACCCCAAGAAATCCAAGACCTCGAAACACAGAGGAGCACTCAATTACAACACAATCACAACACTCAAACACAACACACAATCACAAACATTTAGTGATTTTGAATCAGTGTGTGCTAAAAGTGAGAGAGAGAAAGAGAGGGAGTGCTAAAAGAGAGTGTGATAAAATAGAGTGTGATAAAAAGAGTGTGCTAAAAGAGAGAGAATGTGCTAAAGAGTGTGCTAAGAGAGAGAGAGAGAGAATGTGCTAAAAGAGAGAGAGAGAGAGAGAGAGAGAGAATGTGCTAAAATAGAGAGAGAGAGAGAGAGAGAGTTTGCTAAAAGCAAATGAGTGATGAGGAGAGGTTAAGAGAGTTGAACCCATTAAAGTAACCAAAACAAGAATAAGAGAGAAAGCAGGCCTGTCTGGTAATACTTGGGAGAAGTGTGTGTGTGTGTGTGTGTGTGTGTGTGTGTGTGTGTGTGTGTGTGTGTGTGTGTGTGTGTGTGTGTACGTGTCTGTGTGTGTGTGTGTGTGCGTGCGTGCATGTGTGTGTCCATGTGTGCACACACACACACACACACACACACACACACACACACACACTCCCCCTCCCCCTCACACACACACACACTCTCCCCCTCACACACACACACACACACACTCTCCCCCTCACACACACACACACACACTCTTCCCCTCACACACACACACACACTCTTCCCCTCACACACACACACACACTCTCCCCCTCACACACACACACACACTCTCCCCCTCACACACACACACACACACACACTCTCTCCCCCTCACACACACACACACACACACACACACTCTCCCCCTCACACACACACACACACTCTCCCCCTCACACACACACACACTCTCCCCCTCACACACACACACACACACTCTCCCCCTCACACACACACACTCTCCCCCTCACACACACACTCTCCCCCACACACACACACACACACACTCTTCTCCTCACACACACACACACACACACTCCTCCTCACACACACACACACTCTCCTCCTCACACACACACACACACACACACACACACACACACACACACTCCTCCTCACACACACTGAGTGCAGGTGTAAAATAACTTAATCCTGCTACTGCAACATGGCGCTATGCAGCTGGGGTCTCCGTGGTACTCTGATGGTGTGCCAACTTTTCTGAAATTTGGTGACAGCCCGTTATCTAGATGGGAAGAAAGTCATATTCTCTGATAAGACTGTGAGAATATTTAAAGGAACTGGACTGGAATATATAGTGTTCACTTGAAAAACAGTTGTTTGGTAGTCTATCACCCCTGTATTTCAGGGTGATGCATGTTTAAATAAATCTGTTAAAGGGCTCCAGACATCCCCATGGCTACATGTTCTCATGTTGAGGCCCTTAGAGGGTCAGAGTGTAGGAGCTCAAACCAGGGTTGGACCAGAGTAGGAGGGTGTGTACTCCACACACCAGCACAGGAGAGTGTGTACTCCACACACCAGCACAGGAGAGTGTGTACTCCACACACCAGCACAGGAGAGTGTGTAGTCCACACACCAGCACAGGAGAGTGTGTACTCCACACACCAGCACAGGAGAGTGTGTACTCCACACACCAGCACAGGAGAGTGTGTACTCCACACACCAGCACAGGAGAGTGTGTACTCCACACACCAGCACAGGAGAGTGTGTACTCCTCACACCAGCACAGGAGAGTGTGTAGTCCACACACCAGCACAGGAGAGTGTGTAGTCCACACACCAGCACAGGAGAGTGTGTAGTCCACACACCAGCACAGGAGAGTGTGTAGTCCACACACCAGCACAGGAGATTGTGTAGTCCACACACCAGCACAGGAGAGTGTGTAGTCCACACACCAGCACAGGAGAGTGTGTAGTCCACACACCAGCACAGGAGAGTGTGTACTCCACACACCAGCACAGGAGAGTGTGTACTCCACACACCAGCACAGGAGAGTGTGTACTCCACACACCAGCACAGGAGAGTGTATACTCCACACACCAGCACAGGAGGGAGCAGACACCCATAGTCAAACCACACGCACACACGCACGCATGCAACCCTGGCAAAGAAGATGTGGGTGTATGACAAGAAGAAAGACTACTCTGCAGTTATAATCATATATATATGTGTGTGTGTGTGTGTGTGTGTGTGTGTGTGTGTGTGTGTGTGTGTGTGTGTGTGTGTGTGTGTGTGTGTGTGTGTGTGTGTGTGTGTGTGTGTGTGTGTGTGTGTGTGTGTCTTGGGAAGGGTAACTGAGAGCCATGGACTGAGGTAAGTATAAAGGTTGTGAAGAGACACACACACAGATGAGTGAACAGTAGTGAACACTGTAGTAGTTTATCTGACTGCATTCTTCGTGTGCACGGACCGATCAGAATACAGAAAGGCGGCTTTTAGTGGAAGCTCTGAACATCAAACAGACAAACAGAAACAGACTAAAACAGAAGCGTTTAAAGAATGAGTGACTGCAGGCGTCATCTCTACCACCTCTAGTGGACACGCAGGTGAACTACAGTGCAGTCTTGACTTCACATCTGAATGAAGGGGTAGGCTGATATTATGAATCTAGTTATTTAACAGAGATGGAGGCGTTGAGGAGTGGCTCACACAGACTGATGTAAACACTAAATGAGATATATATATATATATATATATAATATATAATATATATATATATATATACCTGGAACCTGGAATTGACAGCACTAATATATATATATATATATATATATATATATATATATATATATATATATATATATATATATATATATATATATATATATATTAGTGCTGTCAATTCCAGGTGCCGCGATTAAAATTCCTCACCAGGATTTTGCTCAAGCTTGCTATATTTTCTAATTAGCAATCCAGGTTAAATTAGTGGAATCAACAAAATCCAGGAAGCCTGAGCAAAATCCTGGTGAGGACTTTTAATCGCGGCACCTGGAATTGACAGCACTAATTTATATATATATATATATATCCAATACTAACATACTCACATAACCACATCCTAATGTAAATGTATTTATGTGTAATGTATCGCAAACTCCAAAGTTGCCTGTGTGTGAGTGTGTGCGCGCGCACGTCTGTATGTGTGTGTTCCAAATGGAAGTGGACTGTTGTTGTTGTTCCAGTATACTATGGCAGGTTGTGTGTGTGTGTGTGTGTGTGTGTGTGTGTGTGTGTGTGTGTGTGTGTGTGTGTGTGTGTGTGTGTGTGTGTGTGTGTGTGTACTCACTCTTATTGCCCACCAGAGCTATAACTGGTTGTACATCTGATTCCTCGTTTGCTTTCTTCACCATGTTGTACCAGTCCTCCAGGTTCTCAAAACTTTGAGAATTAGTAATGTCATATACCAGGAGAACACCCTGAAAACACACACACACACACACACACACACGCGCGCACACACACCGCACGCACACAAGCGTACGATACAGCATATTATATATCTCTCTCACTCACTCACTAGCACATACTTCACTTTTGTGTCATTTTCAATAACAAGAAATATATAAAGCAATATACAGAGGTTATGACTCACATGGCCAGAAATACTCTTCATTAAGAAAACAGAAACATCATTCATTCAGTGCAAATATTAATATAGTTAATAGCTGCTGAACAATTTCATGAAGATGGTTCAGTGCCAGCAGAGAGAAGAAATTACTGCAACCATTTATATACATAGATAGATACACACACACACACACACACACACACACACACATGTACACACACACACACACACACGTACACACATGTACACACACAACCATTTTAGGGCATATTAGGGCTGTTTGACAGCAACATCACTATTGCACTGAAAGGGCATTGTTGGAGCACGGATAAGCACTGGTCAAGATACAGTCCATCATAAAGAATCAATCAAAACACTGGTCCAGGGTTAGTGCTGGGCGGTATACCGGTTCGCACTGAAAACCGGTGTTTATTTTTGTTATCATAAGAATTTTTCATATACCGGCCACACCGGTTTAAATAACCTTGACGTGTCTGGAATGCAGCACGGACATTAATTGTTTCTCACGGGACACTTTTTATTGCTGCGCCGCTAAGCACACATGCAACAGAGCGCAAACCTAGCTTGCTGAAAACGAGGTACGTTCTGAACCAGAAATTCTACCAAACACTGAAGTAAAAGATCATGTCCCAAAGGAAATTTTGCCAAAGAAAGGAGCCGTGTCTGTTGTCAAGAAGTACATAGGGTTTTAAAGGTCGGACGTGGACCAAACAGTCACTTACTGACTGCTGCAGCACCCATGAAGCTCGCTCTGCTGCACTTGACGCTTATACTTGACGTGTTGCGACTGGCGCGAGGGTCCGCATGGCAAAAATTACGCAATCACGGTAGCTCCGCTGTCACGTTGCGAGGTCATGCACCTCTCGATTTTTGTAACTTCGCGGGTTCAGCTCTGCAGCGCTGTGTTTTGCGCTAAGTTATGTATGCAGGGTTCATACTCCTTTACAAGGTGGAATTCAAGCACTTGTATGGCACTTTCAAGGCCCATTTTCAATATTTTCCAGCACCTTAAGCTTAATTAAATTACATATTTATACAAATACACATGGTCAAAATGATTCAAAATAATTAGCTAAAAGACATGGTACCGTCTCCCCAGTATTCGACCCCTTTATTATTTATTTATTTAAATATTAGGTTATTTAATTAAATGTAAAATATTTGGGACTTTTCAGTACAATACAACCATACACCAATACACCAATAACAACCTGGTGTGCAATTTATTATATTACATGTAGCTGGTTGACAAGTTGTATAAACCTACAGTTTTGATGCTGTCTGAAAAATGTTTTAAATAAAAGGTTTTGCATTTTTACTGCAACTGTCATGCTATATGATTAATTCACTACTTTAGTGCTACCATTTGAAAACTGATCATGTGGGGCCATGCAAACCTGTATTACATGTAATACTTAGGTGGAGACATTCTTCTAACAGAGGAATAGGGTACTCAACCACTCTACTGTAGTAATTATTTTCGTAATCAATGCAGTTAACACATCATGCACAGGGGGAAAAACCGTCAAATACAGTGAAACGATATAATTTCGAAAAATACCGTGATATAGAATTTTGCTCATACCACCCAGCACATTCCAGGGTCAAGATATAGTCCACCACACTGTGTTTGTGTGTGTGGGAGAGGAAGTATTAACTGTACTGTTCTTAGCAGCATATCTGTGTAGTATTATTATTATAGAGGCTAATTAAATTGAACTGGAAATGAAAAAACACAATAAAATGCACTGCTCTTTTTCTCAGCTTACAAAACCCTGTGTGTGTGTGTGTGTGTGTGTGTGTGTGTGTGTGTGTACATACATACCTGTGCTCCATAAACATATTTATCCAGCATCTTTCCTCCGAGAGTTTGTCCTCCGATGTCCCACACCTGCAGAGTCACATTCTGGTTTCCTGAAACAGCAGATTCTATTATCTAACATCAGAATCAAAGACGTCTGCATTTAACACGGACTAATAATAATAATAATACATTTTATTTAACAACGCCTTTCTGACACTCAAGGTCGCCTTACACAATTTTTAAACAAAGTATAAAAATGACAATAATAATAATAGATAAAAAACAACAAAAACAGAAAAAACAGTATTCAACACAATGGATAAATAAGCACTATTGGGGTCAGACATTATAGGCAGCTCTAAACAAGTGCATTTTGAGACCCAACTTAAAATATGAAAAGGAATTTAAATTCCTCAAGTAAGGAGGCAAGGCATTCCATAGCCTAGGGGCAGAGCTACTAAAAGCCCTACTCCCCGTGGTGCTGACACGTATGGTGAGAACAGACAGGTGGATGGAGGCAGATGATCTCAATCACGAGTGAGAGGTGATATTAATAAGGTCTGATATATATGGTGGAGCAAGGTTGTGAATTGCCTTAAAAGTGAGAAGTAAAAGTTTGTACATGATACTTTGTCTAACTGGGAGCCTGTCCAGTTGATGTAAAACAGGAGTGATATTGTGAAAAGAAGGAGTTCTTGTAATGATACGTGCAGCTGCGTTTTGAACCATTTGAAGTTTGTGGAATGATTTAAAAGGAAGACCAGAAAGAAGAGAATTACAGTAATCCAAATGAGAAGTGACAAGCCTGTGAACCAGAATAGCAGTAGTGTGAGAGGAAAGAGAGGAGCGGAGGCGAGTGATATTTCTGAGGTGGAAATAAGCAGACCGAGTGATGTTATTGATGTGTGATTTAAATGAAAGTGTACTATCCAGGATGACACCCAAGTTCTTTACCTGAACCGAAGGAGACAATTGACAATTATCAATAGTGAGAGAAAAAGTTTCTGTGTTAGAAAGTTTGAATTTGGTGCCAACAAGTAGGACTTCTGTTTTGTCACTATTTAATTTGAGAAAATTAAAAGAGAACCATGTTTTAATTTCAGATAAGCAGCCAGTAAGGGAGGGCAAGGGAAAATTGGAAGTGGGCTTACTTGAGATGTAGAGCTGGGTATCATCAGCGTAAATGTGAAAATTTATATTACATTTATGAAAAATACTACAGAGGGGGAGAAGATATATAATAAAAAGAAGGGGCCCTAAGACTGAGCCCTGAGGAACCCCAGAGATAACAGAAGAGGGTTGAGAAGTGAAAGTTTTAAGTTGTATAAACTGAGTGCGGTTTGAAAGATGTGATTTAAACCATTTTAATGGTGTGTGAGCTATCCCAATGGAGGACAGGTTATGAAGGAGAATGGAGTGACAGTATCAAAAGCAGCAGTCAAATCCAGAAGAATAAGTATGGAAAGAAGACCAGAGTTGGCTGCAGAGAGGAGTTCATTGGTGATTCTAAGCAGTGCTGCTATGAGAAGAACGGAAACCGGACTGAATTTTGAAATGTGAAATATGAGAGTGAAGTTGAGCTGGTACTACTTTCTCAAGTATTTTTGAAATAAATGGCAGATTAGAGATGGGGCGTAAGTTATTAAAATCATTCAGATCAGCACCAGGTTTTTTTTTTATTGGGTTGATTGCTGCAATCTTAAAAGCTGCTGGTACTGTCCCAGTTGTGAGAGAATAATGAACGATAGCAGTAATAAGAGTAAGGAGAGAAGGTAGACAGGATTTAACCAGTGTTGTGGGGAAAGGGTCAAGTGAGCAAGTAGATGGCTTAGCATTATAAATGAGATCAGAAAGCTCAGAGATAGAAGGAAGAGAGAAATATGAAACATAGGTTGAAGGAAGAAAAGATTCATAGGATGTTCTAGAAAGTGTAGGTGATAGTAGGGAAGAGTCAGAGACAGTCGCAAAATTAAAGTGTGTTCTAAAAGACTTGCAAATCTTCTTAATTTTCTCATTGAAAAAAGACAGAATTACAATAACGAGTAGAACACAGGTACTGTGGAAAAGAGTCCGGCACTTGAACAGTTTCTTTATAAAATACATAAAGTGATCTAGTGTCACCATTCATGGAAGCAATTAAACCAGAATAGTAATTAGATTTAGTTTGAGCTAAACATTCTTTATAATGAAACATATGGTCCTTGTACATGTCCTTGTGAATGGAGAGACCAGTTTTCCGAAACAGTCGCATAAACTGCCATCCCTTAATTTTTAAGAGCCGAAGTTCAGGGGTGAACCAAGGGGCAGAGTGCGAGAAGTGGACCGTACATGATTTCAGCGGGGCAAGAGAGTCACGGCTGGCCTGAAGACCAGTGTTATAGTGACACCAGCTCATCAGGGACCATTTGTTGATGAAAATCCAAATGAGCAACTAAACTGGAGGACAGGAAAACTAGGTCAATATTTTTAATATTGCGGAAGGTGATGAGACGGGGTAACTTATTAGTGGTGAGAGGGAGGTTAACATTAAAAGAAAGAAGAAAGTGGTCAGATAAAATTAGTTCTTCAACAGAACAGTTAAAAGGAGCAACCCCCAAACAACAAACTAGGTCCAAAATGTGACCTTTAGAGTGAGTGGGAGCGTCAATGGATTCATGCAGTCCGAAGCTCTCCAAGCATGATATGAAATCTTTTAAGTAGATTGTTAGCGCTGTCCATATGAATATTAAAATCACCCATAACTATAACAGCCGGCGAGAGAGTGATCAGATGTGTGAGTAGGGTAGCGAAATCGTGAATAAAATCTTTATTGTGTTTAGGAGGCCGGTAGACATTAACAATGATGGTAGGAGTGGAGCCAGCAAGTTGACAGATCTGTGCCTCAAAGGAGGTAAAAACAGGAGCAGACACTGGAGAGACTTTTAAATTCTCCCGATGAATTATCGCAAGACCTCCTCCTCAGCCAGTCTCACAAGGTTTGCACATGTAAACATACCCCACAGGAGTCGATTCATTAAGTTGAGAATAGTCATTTTGCTAATCACATACTCAAACACAGGAACTATTTCTTTTTTGATTATGTCTCTCATTTACCTTTTTTTTAAATAAATAATTATCTTTCATATGCATCCTTTTAAAAAGTTAGAAACAAAAGGAAGACTCAATACAATCTATCAGTATTGCAATGTAAAGCCAGGGTTAATGGCTGGGGTGAGGGTGGACGTGTGTGTGCGTGTGTGTGTGTGTGTGTGTGTGTGTGTGTGTGTGTGTGTGTGTGTGTGTGTGTGTGTGTGTGTGTTCAAAACTCTAATTACAACTGTAATAAAACTAGCCCTAACCTAGAGTAAGATCAGCAAGAGTGGAAGAGGGAGTTCTAGAGCTGCCCAAAATTCTAGGATCAGATTCCAGAATTACAGTTGATTAATTTACACTTAATGATGCAGACATAATAAAGAATCTGACAATACTTTATGGGACTAAAATTTCATTTACCCCAGTCTACCCCGAGTATTTGCAGGTGTTATGAGTTTCTTTTTAAGACGGTTTATGCCATAATAATAAAGTTAAATGGCCAAAATACACACACTTCTGCCATGGAAATGTCTCAGATTGTAATTACAATGATCACTGTGGTAGTTGTGTTTGTCGTGCTGGATCTAACGACCCCAGTGTTCCTTTAACAGTATTGTGAAATTATAGTAAAAAGGTTTTTTACAGTATTCTCACCTAAACTATTTTTACAGATTTCTGACTGACTGTACTGACGAGACAGATGAGAGCTTAAGAATAAACACTTAAACCCTCATTTAGCTCTCAGTCTCCCTCTTTCTCTCCATCTCCATCACTCTCCTTCTCTCTCTCCCTATTTTTCTCTTTCTCTCTGCCAAAACCACTTGTACAGCAAAATACGTCTTGTTAAGAAAAATAATACTAATTAAAATATAAAATATGAAGACAGAATAAGCAGACAATACATTTGTGTGTGTGCGTGTGTGTGCGCGCGCGCGCGCGTGTGTGTGTGTGTGTTTGATGGTAATATAAACTTTTATATAGAGAGAGAAATAAAAGGAAGAATGCAGACCTCTGGGAAGACTGGAGAATGTTACAGATGGAGTAATCTAATAGAGGGTTACCCCCATCTACCTCTTACCCCTGCTTACTACCTCCTCTTACCCCTTGTCTCGCCCCTACCCCCTGCTCAAACCCTTCTCTTTTCACACTCTCTCTCTTACCTCCCCTCTCCTACCCCCTTCTCACACCCCCCCCCCTTCTCTCTCTCTCACTCTTACCCTTTCCGGATGGGAGCGTACAGTGTTACAGTCACTACACCCAGACTACACATGCACAACCACACTGAAGAGTCACGTCCATCTGTTTGTGTGTCTGTGTGTGTGTGTGTGTGTGTGTGTGTGTGTGTGTGTGTGTGTGTGTGTGTGTTCATCCCACTCTTCTTCACTCATGAAACATACCCTCTCTTTATTTATTCTAAGATCCAGTCTTTACGGTAAGTGAATCCCATTGGCTGGCAGCCAGGACAGATTCTGCTGATGTGGTACAAATGAGACACACAAACACGCACGCATGTACAAACACACACCCCCACACACACAAAAACGGCTGAGTTATAGTGCATGGGAGCGTGAAAACAAAAACACGAAGCTTCACTGCCCCTCCTGCCTGGGAAGAGTGTCTGGAGAGAACCCTGCCAGGAAGAGTGTACACTCCACGCTAGAAACCTCCACCCGAATCTCTCCACCGCTGGGAGGAAACCTACACAGGCTCTCCCGTGTCCCCTGCAGAACGCTCCGGATCGATCTATGAATCCAGGCATTCAGAGCGCTGCGATAAATACAGCGTTACGCTCAACCTCAACAAACATGACAGAAAAGAAATACTTCAGAATAGCAGGAGCCCTCCAAGACTCTAAACAAGTCAACACAAGAGAAATGTAAAACATATCACTAATGTCCGGTAATGTACCTTACACAAACACACCTACTGCGGCCTTCAACTTTACATTCTTTTAAACCTCAGTGCATTCAAAGTAAATATCATACACGCTTGAGGATTTTCTGTGAGATTGGGTTTGGTCACTTCTCATTTTTGAATTTCACAACTGATACTTTTTATAATCATTTACAAAAGAAGCCAAATAGATGTACAGATTCATAAAAATGTGCAGAAACACCATTTTGCGCTATAGACTTCCTAGATAACAAATATCCCAAATATTATAATGAATATATAACCAGCACCATCTACAACAAATAATATTTTTATAATAATGAAAGAAAAATAAATGTTTTAAGTTTCGCAAAAGACTCTTTCAAACTTTGCATTAAGACTTCACTATGATCTCCCAAAAATAAGAAAAAAAACCAACACCCAAAACTCCTCCCCTATATCCAACCCCTCCAAACTCCTCCCCTATATCCAACCCCTCCAAACTCCACCCCTATATCCAACCCCTCCAAACTCCACCCCTATATCCAACCCCTCCAAACTCCACCCCTATATCCAACCCCTCCAAACTCCTCCCCTATATCCAACCCCTCCAAACTCCTCCCCTATATCCAACCCCTCCAAACTCCTCCCCTATATCCAACCCCTCCAAACTCCACCCCTATATCCAACCCCTCCAAACTCCACCCCTATATCCAACCCCTCCCAACTCCACCCCTATATCCAACCCCTCCAAACTCCTCCCCTATATCCAACCCCTCCAAACTCCACCCCTATATCCAACCCCTCCCAACTCCACCCCTATATCCAACCCCTCCAAACTCCTCCCCTATATCCAACCCCTCCAAACTCCACCCCTATATCCAACCCCTCCAAACTCCTCCCCTATATCCAACCCCTCCAAACTCCCCTATATCTAGGTACCTTCACTTCAAAACCCTTTACCAGCACACAGAGAAGCAGCCCTGAGTGAGCTTTCAAAGTATTCACTCACACACACACGCGCGCACACACACACACACACACACACACACACACACACACACACACACACACACACACACACACACACACACACACACACACACACACATACTTAACACTGAGACATAGGGATACACACTGTGATACTTTCTCTCTCACACACACGCGCACACACACACACACACACACACTCAGATTCTAAGTACCAAACACTTCAGAGAACCACACAGTGGCGGTACTCACGTCAGACTCAACGAAACCCTGAAGTTCACATACATCTAATCCCTCAGCAATCACAGGTGAAACCCCCACGGCGATGTACAACCGTGAACACATGTTTCACACCAGGCACACAGACCAGGGAAGCCATAAGATACTCAAGTAATGTCCTCCTGGAGCCAGTGATGGGGTCGGTACAGACTTACGCCATCTTTTAGAGCTAAAGGCAAAAGCTGAAGCTATATAGAACATCAAGCATATTTCCAAGTCCACCTGACTTCCGGACATCCCCCCTAACCCTTGGACAGTGGGTAGGAGATGACCCCAGGGGTTAATTACGTGCAGGGTTTAGCACGCTGAAGCATATTTTATTTGTAAATAAGGTTTGTTTGTAGCAGGGTAAGTTTGTTAGGGAACTTGTAGACAAGTCAGCCACATAATTGCTTGTGCAGCTCGACCTTAGAAACCGTAAATTAAGAGTAGCTGTGAGTGATCAGAAGTAGATGAAAGGTCTAGTCAGTGTGGATGAGGAGAACTCCTGGTAGGGGTAATGCACCACAACGGTGGAATGTCTGAGGCCATCATTACATACGTCACTGTGTAATGTGATAAATCCAGACGGAAGAGGCATTAATGATACCAGCTTTAGTCACTGTGAAGGCCAGTATGGATCTGCTGGGTGTATAATAGGTCAAATACCTGTGGAGCAGCAGTGAGTGTGTGTTAGTGCTGCTAGCAGACAGGGCTAGATAAAGCCTTAATCACTTGGAAGGCCATGGTGGATTTATTGGGTAGTGTTTGTTAGTGACATAGTGCTTATAGAAGTGTGGCTTGGTTCAAAAGTGAGTTGGAGGAGGGAGGGATGCCCTGGCTACAGCCTTTATAGTGCACTTAGCCCTGCCTACAGCCTTCATAGTGCACTTAGCCCTGCCTACAGCCTTCATAGTGCACTTAGCCCTGCCTACAGCCTTCATAGTGCACTTGTCCTGCCTACAGCCTTCATAGTGCACTTAGCCCCTTTGCAGGACACAAGTGTACAGCATGGGTCTGTTAAGGATTGACCCTCAGTAGTTGTGGAGCCATTCTGAGTGCAGCCTGTGTTCACCCCACCTAGTGCCCTAATGCTGCATACACACACACACACACACACACACACACACACACACACACACACACACACACACACACACACACACACACACACACACACACACACACACACACACACACACACGTGTGCACAGAGCTCTTCAACAGACCAGCAGCTGGGTTGCCGTGGCGATGGTGAGTGGGTCAGGAAGGGCACTTAATGAGCCTGGTCGTCTTCAGGTTCACTTTCACCTCCCTAAACACTTCAGCACTGACACCGAAACCTTGGCCTGCCTGTGTGTGTGTGTGTGTGTGTGTGCGCCTCACCTGGCAAGGTGATTCTCTTGAGGAAGAAGTCCAGCCCTATCGTCTGTTTGTACTGTTTCCCAAAAGCCTCCTGCGCAAATCGGGGTGGCGAGTGATGTCTGGAGCGCAGAGACAGTGAGGGAGAGAGAGAGAGAGAGAGAGAGAGAGAGAGAGAGAGAGAGAGAGAGAGAAAGGGAGAGAGAGTAGGAGAGAGAGAGGGGGGGGGTGAGAGAGGGAGAGAGACAGAGAGAGAGAAAGGGGGAGAGAGAGAGAGAGAGAGAGAGAAAGGGAGAGAGAGTAGGAGAGAGAGGGGGTGAGAGAGGGAGAGAGACAGAGAGAGAGAAAGGGGGAGTGAGAGAGAGAGAGAGAGAAAGAGGTTACTGGGGGCTAAAATGAAAATCAAACCACACATCTAGCACCCTAAGCTATTTGAACACATATGATGTAATACACCAGTATAAGGTAATGAGTATAGTGCAGTCTGAGACGTCGTGTGGATGTGTTTACACCCAGCCAGGATCCCCAGTGTAGTGTGAACATGGCGGAAGAATGAGCTGCCCCTGTTTGTAGCATGATGGAGGTTTAACACCAACACTGGGGGTGGCACATCGCTCATCAACATCCAGTGAGCTAAACACAGACGTGTGTGTGTGTCTCATAGTGGGACCGCAGGCTGTGTGGTGGGGCGGGGCTATGACATCACTCGTGACGTTCTGCATTAAGTTGCTGTCAATCACAGCCAATTAGGAGCACAGCTGTGCATCTGCGTACATACCCCACACACCACATAACTCAACATCCTACTGACATACACAGAGCGCAAGTGTGGAGTGTGTGTGTGTGTGTGTGTGAGTGTGTGTATGTGCATGTATGTATGTGTGTGTGTGTGTGTGTGTGTGTATGAATGTGCGTGTGTATGTGCGTTTGTGTATGTATGTGCGTGCGTGTATGTGCGTGCGTGTGTGTGTGAGTGTGTGTATGTGCATGTATGTATGTGTGTGTGTGTGTGTGTGTGTGTGTGTATGTGCGTGTGTGTGTGTGTGTGTGTGTGTGTGTGTGTGTATGTGCGTGTGTGTGTGTGTGTGTGTGTGTGTATGTGCGTGCGTGTATGTGTGTGTATGTGCGTGCGTGTGTGTGTGTATGCATGTGCATGTGTGTGTGTGTGTGTGTGTGTGTGTGTGTGTATGTGCATGTGCATGTATGTGTGTGTGTATGTATGTGCGTGTATGTGTGTGTGTGTGTATGTGCGTGTATGTGTGTGTGTGTGTGTGTGTGTGTATGTGTGTGTGTGTGTGTGTGTGTATGTGCGTGTGTGTGTATGTGGGAAACAGAGGTCCGTGGGAAAAGGCAGAATATGTTGTATATATGCCAGCTTCCATTTGACTGATGGGGGAGAAGGACAGAAATTAATGTCTCAATGTCTGTGAGAGAGAGAGAGAGAGAGAGAGAGAAAAGAGAGAGAGAGAGAGAGAGAGAGAGAGAGAAAGGCAGACAGACAGACAGAGAGAAAGGCAGACAGACAGAGAAAAAGGCAGAGACAGAGAGAAAGGCAGACAGACAGACAGAGAGAGAGAATGAGAGAGAGAGAGAGAAAGATAGACAAACAAAGAATGAGAGAGAGAATGAGAGAGAGAGAGGTAGAGAGATAGGCAGACAGACAGAGAGACAGAAAGAGTGTGTGTGGGTATGAGAGGGGAGGAGCTTTGTTGCAGTTACCACAGTCTTGTCTTTTGTAATGCAGGGACAGCCACACTAATACACATGTACATACACAGCAGTACAGCGAATATACACATGCACACACACCATATATAGCCAATGGACTTTTAAAAACAAACCAAAGAAGAGAAAGATTTATATTTATCCTTTACTATAAATAAATCACATATACGAAAGCCCATCCAGAATCATCTTACACGAATCACACTCTCAAAAACGTGGCACAGTTGATCTTCCACTAATATCACATACAAATCAACATACCCAGCCTGTTTCATCTTACACTAATAAGACACAAAAACGTGTGGGTTAGGAGTAAGACTAGGGCTAGCTCGGCTTTTATGAGGCACCTTTCTGGAACACAGCAGGCTAACGTGTTCCTGAATGCAAATGTTCTCCAAAATGTTCTTGAATGGATCAAACTTTCAGTCATGGTTCCACTCAAACTGCAGCAAAATTCTGATCACTGGCTTTGCCTCTAAATCTCTGTCTCCCTAACCTAATAGGAAAGAAGTTTTTATAAACTACATAAACAGAGAGAGCACAGAAAACAACTCTATATTATGCTATTATATTATAGAAATATCCATCTCTGTCTCTCTGGTGCACACATGCACTCGTTCAGACCTCGACATCCTAACACACTTATTCACACTCCAGCAGGATTGTAACGCAGCCACAGGATTACAGACATGCAGAATTATGTATGCACAGGATTATGGTGGGAGTAGTACAGGATTACAGCCTGATCATGGCAAGCAGGGTTACTGTAATCACACACACACACACACACACACACACACACACACACACACACACACACACACACACACACACACACACACACACACACACACACACACAGAAGTGGTCCATTCACAGAGGTGGCATGAAGTTTTAGAGTTTCTTGGGCTGGTTGTTCATTTGTGCAATGACAGAAAATTAGTTGTGAGAGATTGACACAGAGAGAAGAGAGGAAGAATGTGTGTGTGTGTGTGTGTGTGTGTGTGTGTGTGTGTGTGTGTGTGTGTGTGTGTGTGTGTGTGTGTGGTAAACCCTGACTAGTCTACGCATGGGAAATGATAATTACACACATGTACTGCTCATTCTCTGAAATTTCTTGACATTGCCATGAAACAGCACAAATGAACCACCATCCTAAAGTACACTATAAAACTCCACACGCACGGTCTGCCACATCAGTCTGGGTTCTTGTGTGTGAGTGTGTGTGTGTGAGTGTGTGAGTGTGTGTGTGGGTGTGTGTGTGAGTGTGTGTGAGTGGGTGTGTGTGTGAGTGGGTGTGTGTGTGAGTGGGTGTGTGAGTGTGTGGGTGTGTGTGTGAGTGTGTGTGTGGGTGTGTGTGTGGGTGTGTGTGTGGGTGTGTGTGTGGGTGGGTGTGTGTGTGTGTGAGTGTGTGTGGGTGTGTGTGAGTGTGTGTGTGTGTGTGTGTGTGTGTGTGTGTGTGTGTGTGTGTGTGAACGTTCTGGTCTGTACGTGCCAGCCCAGAGGTTTGGCACTGGGACATGTTCAAACAGAGGACTTACAGTACAGTAACACTATCCTTCAGTCTGCATCATTTTAACCAAGCAACTGAACAAACAGCTGGTTCGCAAAAATGGCACGGCAACGGTCGTGTCTAATCGCCACGGTTACAGCGCAGTCTCACGTCCTTCAAGTCAAGGCAACAGATGGAATCAGACAGCAAAACAGGCACCGCTGCTTCCGTCTTAATCACTCCACTGAATCACATCCTACACCATAATCTCGTTTGTTTTGTGCGGTTTGGGGGGTTTATTTTCAGCTCTAGAACTGGGACACATACGCTTGCAGCGGCTGGTCTGAGACGCAAGGCGGCCTCAACTAACCACCCCATTCTGAGGACTCCAGTGACCAGTGCAGGACCACAGAGGCCCATAGTGTAGGTGTAGGTCTCTCTCTCTCTCTCTCTCTCTCTCCCTCTCCCTCTCCCTCTCCCTCTCCCTCTCCCTCTTTCTGGTGTGTTACTTGGTTGATTCATGCGGGAGCAGGGGGGGATATTTTGATGTTGTCCATTTCAGCAGCTTTGTTTTGCCATTATTGCTGTCTGGATGTTTTCTTTCACTGGTCCCAGTGTGCTGTACTGAGGTCAGTGTTTTATACAGTAAGGTAGGTGATCACTGGTGCCGGTGTGCTGTACTGAGGTCAGTGTTTTATAATGTACGGTAGATGATCACTGGTGCCGGTGTGCTGTACTGAGGTCAGTGTTTTATACAGTACGGTAGATGACTGTTTCTCAACCCAGTCCTTGAGGCCCACCAGATGGTTCCACATTTTTGCTCCAACATAATGGGAACTTGGACAGAGCAAAGTTGTGGAACTGCCAGTGGGCCCTGTGGACTGGGTTGAGAAACACTGTGGTAGACCATTAAGAAAAATTACAGGAATATACACTAGTATAATATACATTACTTAGTAATAACTATCACGTATCCCAGAACCTCACCAGAACAGACAGAGTGGCAATCTGATGTACCAACTCAGAAACTGGAAAAACAGTAGTACTACTTAACAAATGCCCATTAGCTTGTTATGCAGCAGTCTGTCATAATGAAAACCTAAACTGGCAAAAATACAAGTGTGTGCAATAGAGTACAGATGATGGAGACCTGAATCGCTATTCCAAAATAAGAGTTTGAGATGTAGCCCATCACTGACTACAACACAAACATTGACTATCCTAAACGTAATGCAAACATTAAAGCAACTAGTCTCACTTACATAACCTTACACTTATTTTCTGTCCAAATCCCATGTCTATCCTTTCCTTGGTGACTTCCTGCACAAAAAAAACATACATTTGCTGATCTTGTTTATGCCCTAGTCCTGTAGTCCTGTAGTACTGCAGTCCTGTAGTCCTGTAGGCTCTAGTTTCTCTTCTTGTAAAGTGTAAGAAAGGAATTGTGAGACATGAAGAACTGTCAGCAGAGTTGTTTCACACACAAAAACACAACTGACAGAGGCAGAAAGCAGATTGTTGGCCAGCCCTGTGTACAGAAAGAGCCCCATATGCAGGCCTGAACACACCAACAGGGGTAGAATCACGACTGTAGCCTCAAGCACAGCCCCCAGTTCAGCTACAGACACTATTAACACAGACAGATGAGTGGCGGACTTTAAACAGCCTTATCTTTAAGATGCACTGCCCTCCAGCTCACCACAGATCACAGCTTCTGTACATTCAGAAAGAGATGAATATCTAGCTGAATCATGTCTGTGAATGAGAGAGAAACTCTTTCCAATTGGGGCTTAGACGGGAGCAGACATATTTAGATGGTTCAAAAAAGGTGCAGCAGGTAAAACAACTGGACTGGAGGCTAGTCAGAGAGAGATTCTTACGTTAACACACAAGTACAGAATACCAAAGAACATACTAGGGGTGTGTTTTAAAAATCGATTTTTTAATTCAAATCGATCTTCATTTGAATGATTTGATATCGATTTATTAAACCTGAGATCGATCTTTAGAATTGGCCAATTTTCCCCGCACATGCGCACCAGTGGCGGCTGGTGCAAAAAAAATTGAGGGGGGCGCAAAAAAATGAAAAAAAAAAATGCACCGATTTAACGTCTCGCGTTTTATCTCGCGTGACGTGCTTGAACTCCACCTTGTAAAGGTGTATGAACCCTGCAAACATGACTTTGTTCATTATGCTGAAGCGCGGCGCGCGTGAAGTTACAAAATTCGAGAGGTGCACGACCTCGCGAAGCGACAGGGCACGGACGGAGCCACCGCCGGTTGCGACGCGTCAAGTATAAAGCTGTGAAGTTTTCTCAACAGCTGGCAATATTGTTACTGCACAAAGGAGCTGTCTCACTCCTCAACATGTTGATCAATATTGTTACTGCACAAAGGAGCTGTCTCACTCCTCAACATGTTGATCAATATTGTTACTGCACAAAGGAGCTGTCTCACTCCTCAACATGTTGATCAATATTGTTACTGCACAAAGGAGCTGTCTCACTCCTCAACATGTTGATCAATATTGTTACTGCACAAAGGAGCTGTCTCACTCCTCAACATGTTGATCAATATTGTTACTGCACAAAGGAGCTGTCTCACTCCTCAACATGTTGATCAATATTGTTACTGCACAAAGGAGCTGTCTCACTCCTCAACATGTTGATCAATATTGTTACTGCACAAAGGAGCTGTCTCACTCCTCAACATGTTGATCAATATTGTTACTGCACAAAGGAGCTGTCTCACTCCTCAACATGTTGATCAATATTGTTACTGCACAAAGGAGCTGTCTCACTCCTCAACATGTTGATCAATATTGTTACTGCACAAAGGAGCTGTCTCACTCCTCAACATGTTGATCAGCTCCTTTTCTTGCAGAAAAAAATTGACAATCTCCCAAGATGTTAGAAAGCAGTCATGAATAAATCTTAGTTTTTGGACATTAATGTTTACAATATTCAGGACTATGTTCTTAAATTGTTTTGTTACATGTTTAAAAAAAAAAACTTAATTTGCACTTTAAAAGGCTGTTCAAAACCGCTTTCAATGCCTTTTCTGGTAAAGGAGCTATGTGGAAGTGTGTGCATTAATTGATATAAAAAAGAATGTAACTGTTGTTCACAGTATAAACACTAATATCTTAATACATTTTAATAAAGTTTGAGTGTTGCTTGTATCATTACAACATTTCACATTCAAACTACACTTTTTATTGTAACTGAAATTTCCCTACAAGAATCGATATTGAATCGGATCGAATCAAAATGAAAATCGAATTGAATCGGGACCATGTGAATCGGAATCGAATCGAACTGGGAAATCAGTGGTGATACCCACCCCTAGAACATACCGAACATGTAGAACCCGAAGAACATAAGAACATAATTACTGGTCCTTCCAAGATGCTTGTGTAGCATCTCTGTATCAGTGTAACACTGTTTGAACTCAGGCACAGTTTGACAGTAGTGATGCTCGTACGTATTGTAGCCAGACATTCTGTAAAACTGGAACCATTGTACAATGGGAGGACTGGAAAGTCAAGCTACATGTTATGTATTACTGTAAGTAACTCAAAATGGTACAGAACAAATGTTGAAACTGAGAAACATTGTCTTTTTGACAGCCTCTATGCCTTTTTTTATTTAATGTCACTAACATTAAAAGCTAAAAAATAAGTTGGAACAGGGACAACAAAACACTAGAGGAACGCACACACACACACACACACACACACACACACACACACACACACAATGTTTCCCAACAAATACAACAAACAAGTTGGCATATGATTGTCACATCATGTTCCCTATATATTATTATATATAATGTTTTATGTGTAAATTTAATAAAACAACCACTAAATCAACTGAGACAAAAATATCAGTTGTTTACTGTATTATTAGTATATTACTGTATATGATTATTAGACATAATCATCTTCATATTGTGAATATATGTATACGTGTGTACATACACACATACATACATACATACATATATGATTTATATATGAGAATCAGAATGCTATGATAAAGCTATCTATCTTACTAAGGAGATATTTCACTGAGCTCGTTAGGGCTTTCAGTCACATATCTGCTACAGGTTTAGAGTTTGTTAACTAACCTGGTGAATTGTTCATGTAACTACAGTCGTGTTTATAACAGCGAGCTGCGTTATGAACCTTCACAGCCACGTTAGCATCCCTCACCTTTCCCGAGGCTCCGTCCCCGATCAGAACTACTTTCAGCTGCCGGTCTTGACTGTCTTCTTCTGAATCAGACATACTGTTGATATATATACAGTAAAGACAGAAATATGCTGTAAGAGTGAAGAAAACGGAGAAGACACCAGCGGCTAATCAAGCGAGTCCCACCATTATAACACACAACGCGCCTGCGCTAGGCAACCGGGCGCCATCTTCACTCTACGGGCAAGTACCATTTCAGCAGCTTACCACTGTGCGACAAATATTAACAGCGCTTGCATGGTGAACGTCTTTTATGAAAGTTTATTGTTTTCTATTGGTTACTATATCAAATACAATTATAACATGTAGATGAATGTTTAAACACAGACAGTGATTAATGCGAATACAGTTGTGTTCCTGCCAACCACAGAGATGGATTCGTCCAAAATGACGCTTCCCCGTAGCTAAGGTAACCGAGATCAGAGGGTTCTGTGCGTATAACCAATGCGGTTTTGAAGTTGAATATATATGCGCATTGTATATATAATGTATGTAATTATATATAATACAATTTTATATATATAGTAACATATATTATATATTTATATGTTTATATTTGTATAATAAATATATTCTAATAAAAAATAATATAATATAAAAAATATAAAATAAAAATATAAAAACATAAAATTTATATATAACATATATATATATATATATTAGAGGTGTCAATTCCAGGTTCCGTGATTAAAAGTCCTCACCAGGATTTTGCTCAGGCTTCCTGGATTGTGTTGATTCCACTAATTTTACCTGGATTGCTTTAATCGCGGAACCTGGAATTGACACCACTAATATATACATATAAGCACTTTGCTATTGCTATCTATATATATATATATATATATATATATATATATATATATATATATATATATATATATATATATATATATATATATATATCGGCCGTGCAAGCAAAGTGATATATATATATATATATATATATATATATATATATATATATACACAGATATATATATATATATATATATATATATATATATATATATATATATATATATATATATATATATATATATATATATATATATATATATATATAGAGAGAGAGAGAGAGAGAGAGAGATAGAGAGAGAGAGAGAGTACATATATATCTCGGGTGGCAGGAAAAAGATGATCCTTGTAATCACTTTGTCAAGACTCTGGAGCCCTGTTACACTGGAACCCTGTTACACTGGAGCTCTGTTACACTGGAGCTCCATTACACTGGAGCTCTGTTACACAGGAGCCCTGTTACACTGGAGCTCCATTACACAGGAGCCCTGTTACACTGGAGCTCTGTTACACTGGAGCTCCATTACAATGGAGCCCTGTTACACTGGAACCTGTTACACTGGAGCTCCGTTACACTGAAACCCTGTTACACTGGAGCTCCATTACACAGGAGCCCTGTTACACTGGAACCCTGTTACACTGGAGCTCCATTACACTGGAATCCTGTTACACTGGAGCTCCATTACACTGGAGCCCTGTTACACTGGAGCTCTATTACTCTGGAGCCCTGTTACACTGGAGCTCTATTACACTGGAGCCCTGTTACACTGGAGCTCTGTTACATTTGAGCCCTGTTACACTGTAGCTATGTTACACTGGAGCTCTGTTATACTGGAGCTCTGTTACACTGAAACCCTTTTACACTGGAGCTCCATTACACTGGAGCTCTGTTACACTGGAGCTCCATTACACTGGAGCCCTGTTACTCTGGAGCCCTGTTACACTGGAGCTATGTTACACTGGAGCTCTGTTACACTGGAGCCCTTTTACACTGGAGCTCCATTACCTTTCAATGCATGTTTTGACATACGCTCACCCCGTTCGCCTTGCTGTCTCTCCTTGGGGGAATCCCCTGACGCCATCTTAAAAACCGCTCCATTATTGTATCAGCTGAAGTGTGTTAGATGAGCCCTTGAAGGGGTGAGAGAATGACGGACCACAAGGGAGCTACTTCAGTAGCAGAGTGCCCTGAAAACACCGCAATCTCACAGTTTCCATTTCACCATCGAAAACAAATGAAAACAAAGCCAAACTAATAGCTAAATCATAAATAGCTAAAAATCTTCAAAATGCTTAAAATGAAAAAAAAAATCACACAAATATTCTACACTACATATGTGCATTCATGTACATTAGATTTGGAATTTATCTAGATATATATTCCATCTGTTACGTTAAAACTTGCATGAAATTGACAGCTTAATGGCACACAGTCCATGTAAGTAGAACGTATTTATTTTAGCACGCTACACCAACCTACACTAAAACTGATCTACACTAAATTATTGATTTGTTAATAGCTGTTGATCTTTAGGCTGTTGGTGATGTTCAGCTGTCAGCCTACCTGTGTAACGTTTAAATGGGCAAGGAAACCAGCTTAATGGGATGTATGTTTGTGTTTGTTGGGATGAGCACGGACCTCCTCTACACTTGTGACAGAGGTACCACGGACATGGAGGCATTCAGAACAGAGATGAGTCCAGGAATCATGGCTACAGTCACAAGAGCAGCTCTGTTTGACACCTGTTTTATTGTCTTGCATTCAGGGCAGATCATGAGACCTGCAGGGCTTCGTCATGGCAAGAATTCATAAGAAATGTGATGATCAATAATTGACTAAAGTGTGTGGAGCAGCCAGGATGGAGGCTGTAGTGTGCAGGAGAGGCTTGTCACCCAGACGAGAGAGGGAACTGCACATGCTAACGTCTACTTTGCATTTCCACATGGGACACACAGGAATTCTTCTATGAATTCTTAACTAAAAAGACCTGAGGGCCCTCAGTGAAATGAGCACCTCTCCACATCAGCACTGATAACCCTGAACCAGCAGATTCCTGCTCACACTACTAGTGTCAGTGCCCACTCCCCCAAAGATTAATGCACAAACACACACACTATACATTTATATATATATATATATATATATATATATATATATATATATATATATATATATATATATATATATATATATATATATATATATATATACATACACACACAGATAGATAGATAGATAGATAGATAGATAGATAGATAGATAGATAGATAGATAGATAGATAGATAGATAGATAGATAGATAGATAGATAGATAGATAGACGTTCTTCATATGCAAACAAAGTGCTTCAACACTGATGTGGACTTTTTACTACGTACAAAGTTATTCTCTGTGCTCAATATTTTGGCAAAAAAGATTTGCTTGAATCTGTTTGAAAATCATACAATATACTCAATAATTTAGAAAAGCAATTATTGAATGGAACAACTGTGTCATTTTCAGTTAATATACTGCTTAAATGCCATAATAATAATAATAATAATAATAATAATAATAATAATAATAATAATAATAATAATACAAACACTAAACCATACTTAAATGGCTTATAATACAAACAATAAACCATACTTAAATGGCTTATAATACAAATACTAAACCATATTTAAAAGGCTTATAATGCAAATACTAAACCATACTTAAATGGCTTATAATACAAATACTAAACCATACTTAAATGACTTATAATGCAAATACTAAACCATACTCAAATGGCTTATAATACAAATAGTAAGCCACAAATCCTTTGCTACTGTAAGCAAGGCGTTTAGAGACGTGTGGTCCTCAAAGTCTCGGACGGTTAGCTCGTGTATTTACAGCTGTGTGAATAGATCTGAGGAGGCCAGCAAACCACAACCGTCTCATTCCTGTCTTCCGGAATAATCAGGGCTTTGTTGTCGTGCCCTAACCATCTGTGGATTTAACAGACAAACGTTTACCTCTATAAATTTAGTACATAGAATTGCACAGAAGAAAACATACATGTGTAGGTATGAATGGGCATTAATTTTATTTTACTAACATTTAAATTAACATTTGAATTAAATAATTTTTATATTATCAAAATTGTAAAACATCTGCCTCCTCACAAACCATTTAAAATTTAAATTATTATTCATTTCAACTAAGTTGTTATTTCTAGTAATGAAAACCCCCATCATCTCTTTGCCAGTCTAACGGGATGTTTAAATTTAGTCTTCAGGCAAAATTCTTGTCTGAGGAACATTTCATTGTTGAGCACAGCGCAGGTATTCTCACCTGGATATGTGTGTGTGGTGGGGGGGTATTTATAATTACAATAGCAAATGTAATTCACAGCTTCACTATTATATTGCAGTACTATTTTAGTGTAGGTTTGTGTAGCGTGCTAAAATAAATACGTTCTACTTACGCGGACTGTGCGCCGTTAAGCTGTCATTTTTCATGCACATTTTAGTTTTTTCTAGTAATTCCTTAATATTTTATAGAGCCGAGTCACCTTAACTGCTTCATATACCGCTAGACACGAAATAAAATACAATAAGATACAGTCATGCGGCCTTCTCTTTGCTATGATTCATAACGCGTAGACGGCATGCAAAACCAAGACTAACTGAGGCAAAATGCAAGTCCTTTAGTGAAGCTGAATTGCTTGTATAGTTTGCTAAAATCACAACTAAAGACTCATCACCAAAGCGCTGATGTGCGCTATTGGCGTTTGGAGAAAGACCCGGCCGGCCATAAAATAATAAATCCGCATTTTAAACGTTCAGTAAGCCCACAAATGCTCGACTAGGAATCAGATCCGACTTCATACCCATGCGTGCGAAAATAGGTCCCTGTACACAAAGCTACGGGACATTAACCTGAAGGAAAACGCTGAGAGAGTGAGAGTCCTGCACTGCAGAACCGGTACAGCTAAAGCCCAACTCACCTCGAGTGGGCTTGAGTCTCTAAGATGAAGGACAGTGAGATATTTAAGAGAAAGAGAAATGAAACATCTAAGAGAACCAAGCAGCATTTAAGAGAACCTTATGTGCATGTCACTGTTAATTGGTGCATTTTATATCACAGCCACACAATCCACTTTGATTTGGCTTCTACACATTTATGCAGAAAATCTGTGTGTCTTGATAAAAGCATCGAAACTGTTTCCTAGTGAAGACAAAGATTAAACTACGTTGTGGTTTACAGGGCAGCCTTGACGTGTGTTTGCTTTTCTATTTTTATTTATAATATTTTATATATTTGAATAAAGACCATTATCGTCTCTGTTTGAAAGACTTCTTCCACCGTGGGTTCTTCGTCCTCTGCATCACACTGGCCTGCGTGAATCTAAGGAATTCGGACTCCGATGAGAAGTAAAAAGAATTATTTTGGCGAGTGATCATACACTAAAGTCATCTGGGCACTACATTCCCAGTGCTAAAATGTACAATTTTACAAGCGTGCTGTTTTTATTTTACATTTTATTGGCTGTCAAATCGTGGGTTTTCACTTTATCGAATGACAGACCGAATTCCATAGAAAATAATGATAAAACAATAGTATTTTTAAATAAAGATCTTATATTGCAAATCCTTTATTTTGTTGATGTTATTATAAGATACAACACGATCAGCTGTGGAGTACCCGTACAACACGCTGGATTCGTAGTAGCTGGCCTGTTGTGAGCATATTTTAGGGGAACGAGGATTAAATTCAGTTATAACGCGCGTGGGTGTTTTACGTGGATGAATCTTCCCTATGATAAATCACAAAGAGGACCACAGTAATCAACAACAACAATAATTATTATTATTATCAATAATAATAATAATAATAATAATAATAATCATTAGTATTATTGTTATTATCATCACTATTATTATTTATATTATTGTGTTCAAACACATATAGTTATTATTATTATTATTATTATTATTATTATTATTATTACCAGTAGTAGTAATGGGGAGTGACTTATAATTTTAGCAAGGAGAATCAAGAAAACATCTTGTAATCCATCTTATCCTCAATAAAAATGCGAATGATTATTTATTCAGTTTATTTCGAAACACACGTGTAGCCTAAATTGCACGCACTGGCCGAAGCGCGTTACCGTGGTCAGACGGGTTCTCCACGTGTTTGGGGGCTCATAATTAGATATGATCCTCTGACACGTTTAGCGGCACCACCGGGCCGCAGGTGAACGCGCTGGCGGACACAGAACCGACACCTGTTGGACATTTTCCACCACGTCCCCAGCTGCGTGCGTCGGCGGGGAGATTTAAACATCTGCTTCACATTACACAACATCAAGGTTTCACGGCCACTTTGTCCACGCGCTTATTAGTGGAGTTATCCAACAAGTCGCGTGCGAGTGTGTCGGCGGCAGCGCGCGGAGCGACACCGTGGGCACGCGCGGAGCGACACCGTGGGCACGCGCGTCACGTCTGCAGTGACCCGTCAGATGGAAGTTAAGGATGCAGCGCGAGGAATAGTGCATCTACAGATCTCCACACCCCCCACCGGGGGCGTTTAGCGAAAGCACATGTCCTGACTTTAGAAGAGCGCTACCATGAGGAGTATCAGCGAGGCCGTGAATGAAGGGCTCACAGGTGGAGAGGGCAGCCTCGGGGATTTGGGTGTCACAACGCCGCACGTCTGAAATGCCCATTTTCTCTCATTAAATGCGAAACCTGATCTAGAACAACAACTGGCTCATGTCTCCTCGCCAGGGAAAATGATTCCTCTGATTAAGTGCCATTATGTATGTCAGGCGCGCTCTATTAGCGTGTATAACGAAATTGTCTTTGACGTTTCAAGTCTTACCATAAATATACAAGCGTACACAGGATAGTAAAATATGAACCGGGGAATTGGAGGAACATTGCAAAGTTGAACATCCTATGAAAATAGTCGAGCGCCCATATTAAACGTGTAAATATTAAAGGTGTTTAAATTAACTACTGCCTATCGCGATTCGTGACAAACCAGTCCCATGATATATTACAGGCGAACACATCTCTCAAATACATCTCTTAAACACATCTCTTACTGTAAAAACATCTCTTAAACACATCAAATACATATATTAAATACATCTCTTACTGTAAATACATCTCTTAAACACATCTCTTAAATACATCTCTTAAACACATCTCTCAAATACATCTCTTAAACACATCTCTTAAACACATCTATTAAATACATCTTTTAAACACATATCTTAAATACATCTCTTAAACACATCTCCTAAACACATCTATTAAATACATCTTTAAACACATATCTTAAATACATCTCTTAAACACATCTATTAAATACATCTTTTAAACACATATCTTAAATACATCTCTTAAACACATCTCTTAAATACATCTCTCAAATACATATCTTAAATACATCTTTTTAACACATCTCTTAAATACATCTCTTAAACACATCTATTAAATACATCTTTTAAACACATATCTTAAATATATCTCTTAAATACATCTCTCAAATACATCTCTCAAACACATATCTAACATACATCTTTTAAACACATCTCTTAAATACATCTCTTAAACACATCTATTAAATACATCTCCTAAATACATATCTTAAACACGTGTCTTATACATCTCTTACTGTAAATATATATCTTAAATACATGTCTTACTGTAAATATATTTCTTAAATACATATCTTACTGTAAATATATCTCTTATACATCTCTTAAACTGGCAGCATTGTTTAGTGACAACAGGAAATAAAGTTGGCGAAATGCAGCAGTTTTGGCGGACCTACGTGTTTATTGTTTAGGCGATAAAACGGCATAAAATAATGGTGGATGGAAGAGAGAGAGAGAGAGAGAGAGAGAGAGAGAGAGAGAGACAGACAGACAGAGAGAGAGATGGAGAGAGAGAGAGACAGACAGAGAGAGAGTGAGAGTCTGAGAGAGAGAGAGAGAGAGAGAGAGAGAGAGAGAGAGAGAGAGAGAGAGAGAGAGAGAGAGAGTCTGAGTGTATCTCATGTGTGACTACAGAACTACATCTATATGATCTCAATGCCAACACCATCTTGAGTGGCTAAATGAAGCTCCATCTGCGAATCATTTCCAGCGCACATTGAGCGAGCCCGTTTTCGTTTAATCGTGTTGAACTGAGCTCACTCCTGAACACACTCGAGTGCTTTAGGCCTACCCTACCCTACCCTACCCTAGCCTAGCCCTACCTCCTGCTTTCTCCCTCACTCATTTCGCTGCATTTTCCCGGAAAGTCTAACCGTCGCACTCGTGCGTATTTACATGGAAGAATTTAAAGGGAAAGTGTTGGAACTTGAGTGAGACCCACCGGCCCATATAGCAAGAGAAAGACCTCCTTATGCAAAATAGAGTCATGTAAAACCTCAAATTGTACGGATCTTTATCCGAACAGATCAACCACAAACTGTGGTCGCTCGACAGATGCCTATTACTTAGGAATTAGCAGACGGCGCTTAAACGCAGACCCGTAAATGGCTCCCTGGGTCTTTCACTCGAACCGGACTGGGTGCACTGACAGGGGAGAGGACGCCAGGACTGTACTGATGATGGCGATTATGTTCACTTCATTCACACATGATCCACAGACCACCACCACCACCACCATCCTGTCGGTCCTGTCCTTTATAGTCTGTATTTTGCGCATCCATTATTCTGTAAATAATAAAAGCCCGAGGCCACAGGCAGCTCCCTAAAGCCACCGGGGCTCGTCTGCGGTGCGCTCAGTATCTGCAGTACAGTCAAATGGACATATGTGAACATATTAATCCCGACACCAACGACCCGGTACCGGGCGGCAGGTCACGGATAAAGTTTTATCGCTCCATCGTTAAAGTGAAGATAAATAAAAAGACGAAAACGTTTTCTTCTTAGCGTCTTGGTTATTGAAAATACAGTACAATAACGCAAGAGTTGTAGCTGTATATTATAATACAGTGATCATTGATTCAACCTTAGCCCCGTGTTTGGTCGACCGAGAGCCCCTTTGTAAAGTTTAAGAAGGAATAAATGTGTTACTGACCCTCATTAAACACCCTTTAAGGAAACATAAATGTAAATAACCACGGCGCACACGGTTGTGAACTGCTCCTGGGACCCAACACACGGGCGGGAAGGCCGGTGGTGCTCCATGAAGGTGACATTGCATAAAGGAAGTTTTAGGTTTCCAAACATCACAACTCTGCCCTTATCCGAGGAACCCAAGGCGCGGTGCCGGTAACCCAAGGCGCGGTGCCGGTACAGCCCCGACGATGCTCGGTGCGCGGCGGTTGAGCGGATCTCACACGGATGGGGGAGTTTAGAGGAAAGAAACGCGCTCTGGTCCCCTGGACACCCGTGTGAGGACACCCGTGTGAGGACACCCGTGTGGGGACACCCGTGTGGGGAGGTGTCCTTATAGGGACGAGCAGCTAGTGAGTGACGCACGGACTGTTATGGGCCTTCAACAACATGCGCCTTATTTTATTCTTCAGAGAGCTTAAAACAGACATCATTACAGTGACATTATAATATTAACGAGCTTGCGGCCTTTGTGTTGGGCTCAACTGGATTGAATCAACCCTTTGTTATGAGATGTTTGTTGTGTTATTGTAACTAGATAATATTATGGGTTGCATATCATCTGTTATCATTGTTTCAACCCAAAGTAAGGTTGGGTGACCGAGATAGTTTTGAGAAACCCCAAGTCCCTAAAGTACATATAGACTACCGGTAGCGGCTTTTGCAAGTGTGTTCACTAAACGTTTAAAAGATGTTTTCGTTATATTGGTTGGAGAAAAACGAAAGCGCTAGTTTGACGTATTGTCCCATTTGGGGACAAGTCTCTATTTGTCATACATTCAATGAAAGAGTACTGACCACGCAAAAAACAAAAATACATGATATATGCTATGCATGCTATATTTGAAAATATATGAACGAATGACTGAATGAATAAGTGAATGAATTGAGGGTTGAAGCCAACCAACGAGGATAAAACGGAAAAATAAGAATTACACAAGGAATAATTAAACATCCAGTCTACCATAGGCCCAAGATTCTGAAAGTGTCGCGTCTGGCAAAAATAAAAAATAAAATAAATAATGAAATAGCGTTGTGAAAAATATGAAATGAGAAAAATAAGGAGATCGCTTTGAAATGCTAAAATAATTGTGTTCACTATTGTATTTCCAAGGCAGTAAAAGACCGCGAGGTGCAGGTCTCGCGCTGATCTACAGTTCCAGAGTTGCATTAAATCACCGTGTCAGGTGCACAACTCCCAGCACGCAAAGGTACTTTAAATCACCTTAACACCTTTTACTGCGCAAATTCAGATTTGGTTGACACAGAGGTCCTTAAAAATGGCGCGTTAGGCCCACGGTAGCCTGTTTATCAACGTCATGCGACACCCCTTCCTTCCAATTCAAACTATAACCACAATATTTAACAAATATCACTAAATATTACCTAGCCTACAATTTATATTACCAATATAAGCAAGCACGAACATATCCATTATTATTGTTGTTTTTGTTTTTATTGTGTAGTAGTAGTAGTAGTAATAGTAGTAGTAGTAGTAGTAGTAGTAGTAGTAGTAGTAGTAATTACAATAATGACAACGCAAGACTACAACAATTTGTCGATTGTTCCTAAACATGTAAAAAAATAAATAAGATTAGTTTTTCAAAATAAAAAGGTCTTTCTGTGAGACGACGCTTACAAGCATTCTTAACGATGTTACGAAATTAGTCTTTCTACTCTTTAAAGAGCTCTTCTGCAATTCATTTTAGGCAATCTAGCCATTATTAATGGGTTGTGCAAATTTCACGTTAAATTGAAAGACAACAATGTCTGCTGTGTAATCTAAAGTTTTTTCAATATATTAGAGGGCCACAAGTTATATAATTTAATTTTCTAGTTCTGTAACACCAAGAGTGGCAACAGCGAACAAACACGGAGACGCTTCAAGCTATGCTTCATATTTTTAATGTTTACTTTCGTTTTCAATAAACAAAACATTTTACACTATTAAGAAAGCATATTGATAACATTTCGTGGTTTCACGTTAATGCCACGACTCGCTTTAAAATACGATCAACAGACCTTCAAATCAGTGTATTTATTTTAAGATGTTCCTGTCTGAAGGGAATGGCAAGTGGCGGAGTCTTACCGTTAATGTTACCGTTACCGTTACCGTTAATGTTACCGGGACCGTCACCGTTACCGTTAAACTACACCCGCAGTGCGGCTGTATTCACTTGAAGTGCAGCTCTCCAACTGGAAGAAAAAAATGTTTCAAAAGCCTCTACGCCCCGTGAACCGAAACGAATAACATCCCGTACATTCAGGAAAAAAATAATAATAATACCAAAAGTATCATAATACCAACGTGATATCATTTAGTCCTTAGAGAGACACAGGAATATTTCAGCTTAAAACAGTTGAAGGCAGTTATTCGGAAATATCTCCCCTTCCTGCTCCCTGGGATGCTGCGGCCATGAGATCGTCCTAGTGCGCACTGGAGAATAAATAGAGACCGGCGCGGAGTCACTGGTGCCCGGCGCGGAGTCACTGGTCCCCGGCGCGGGCCGACAGGCTCCAGGCGGGCAGGCAGTAGGCGTACGGGTAGTAGTAGGAGGGTTGCAGGGCGAGCAGCGGGGGCCGCAGCACCTCCCCGGGGGGGTACTGTCTCTGGTCGTCCCGCACCAGAACCTTCACCGCCACCTTCTTCGCTGCGGGCGCCGACGCCAGCAGGTCGGCGGCCATCTGGCGCCTTTTCGTCTTGTACCGGCGGTTCTGGAACCAGATCTTGACCTGCGTCTCCGTGAGCTTCAGCGAGGCCGCCAGGTCCGCGCGCTCGGGCCCGGACAGGTACCGCTGGTGGTTGAACCTGCGCTCGAGCTCGAACACCTGCGCGTGCGAGAAGGCCGCGCGCGAGCGCTTCTTGCGCTGCTTGGGCTGATCCGGACTCTTCTCGCAGCCCGTCTCCTCCGCGTTATTGCAATCTGTAAAAAAACAAAAATAAAAGGTATGAACGTTTGAGTTTGGAGTATTTTATTGGGTCATTTTATTTAATATCGTGTATTTGAAGATGCTCCAACACCAATAAACATGTTTGTAAGAAGACAGGCCTCCACTTCATCCGTGCAGCAGGGTTCGTGTTGTGGAGTGGGTCGGTACTATGAATAGGTCAGCACATCTAAATTCAGCAGAGTTAAAGAGCTCTTTCATTTGGCTTGGCCAATTCGCCGTGCGTAACGGAATCTTCGCTTGATAAATCGGTCTTTTTTTTGAGCCGAATACATGTTACTGTTGTTGTGCCGTGTAGTGCATTAAGCCGTACGATGGGTGTCTGTTTTTTGGGAATAAACCGACCGAGCCGCAGACTCACCAGACACGGTGGCGGAGAGCTCACAGTCGCTCAGTCCCTTTGAGGTGTCCACAGCAGCGCACTCGTGGTCGGTTTCGTCCTGAAAGCTCTCGTCCAGCACATCAGATGCAGGTATATCTCTGATCTGGTCGGAGTGGGCTCCAGGTTTCGCTTTACTCTCGTTATCGTCGCTTAGTCCGGAGTCCGAGTCGCAGCTCTTCTGGTGGGTGTCCAGGCGAGTCCTGTCTTTACTCCGACGAGGGGACAAGTCCTCGGACGCGCCGTCCATTTCTCCAAATATTTTCCAACACGCGGTTTTTGAGAAACACACATCCAAATCCTTTAAACGACGCCCTTCCTCCTTCTTGTTCAAAATGGCCTGGATGGAGAACGGCATTAAAGAGCTGCCACGCACAGCCATAGCAAGCTAGAAAAGTCCGTTTCGCTTAAATAATAAAAAAGGTTAATCAATCCGCACTGGTTGTGGACTCATCCGGATCTCACGCGCTCGGACTGGGATGTTCGGGTCCCCGGTGGGTGTCTCATCTCGCCCCGTGATCCCCTCACGCGCTCCTGCACGCTCCACATCCAGGTGGCTTTGTGAGCGCAACTCACACGGCGCCTCGTCCCACTTCACCTGCGGGGGACCAAAAGCCCCGACCGCCTCCTATTGGACCGGCCGCACCAGTGCGCTGCGGATTGGCCCTGGTCAACTCTCACACGTTCACACCACGTCAGAATAGCCAGTCTATGAGATCTTAACCCTTTGGCGTCTGTTTGAGGACCTGGGCGGACTGCAGACGAGGTCATGTACACCGTTCATCAGTCTACATTTATCAAAACACAGATAATAATACAGAGTGCATTCATGCATTGCAAATTTAGTCAAAGGCTGAAAGAAACGACGTGAAACCAGACAACGTTTTGCAAACCGTCTGAAGAAAGTGTGTGAAGACATAGCTGCACCATGTGAGGTATTGTCGGTGAGTGGCTCTCCCACACACAAGTGATAGTACTGCTACACACCTAACAGTAAAGACACAGGCTTCTCTTTGGTCTGGCCGCTTGAAGAATAGCAAAGAATAGGAAGTCTTTTTTGCGCAATTCCCCCAACGTATCTTCTCATTTAAAAGGAGAATTCGGGAGCATATTGACAGGATAGAAAGTCAGATAAAAGACGTCAAAATTAACCACATGTGAACTGTTCCTGCTTGAATAAGAGAGCGATTTGACTTCTAAAGATCTGTGATAGGTTACCGGTATACGGCATTATGTATTGATCAGATGTGATTAGCAGTAACACATTTATGAGTCAATTTTCAAAAAAATTATTTATATTATATTTTAAAGTTTATTATTTATATATTATTATTATTATTATTATTATTATTATTATTATTATTATTATTATTATTATTATTATTATTTAATTTAGAGGTGGCTCTAGTTGTCTAGTGTACCAGTTGCTTTTACTTTCCATTATTAGTAAGTGTATTAATGCAACGTCCGAAAATGCAATATGTTTATATTTTCACAAAACGAAAAAGAGCGATTTTTGTACCCGCCGTGTCGGATTACAGATGAAATGGAAAATTAAAAATGTTTTTTTAATCAAGAATATGTACTCTCCAGTACCAGTGTAAGTCGTAATGTCCGCTTTTATTTTGTGATTTTCATGTACTTAATTTTCTTATAATTTGTTTAATACAAATACATACATAAAACACAAATGCCTTTTTATTCACAGGTATTGTCCTTAATATTTTAACAAAGAGCACAACATTTAAATTATCTACTGGGGAAAGGATTTAAAAACACACTATTTCCATTTTTATACGATTTTGTTATCTGTTTTCCTTGACCAATAACGTCAGATACACGTTCATTACTATAGAAGGGATGGGGGACTTGGGTTAAACGTGTGTTGGGGTAAATCTACTTGCTAAAATATGATAAATCTTACTCGCGCGCGCACACACCACATCATGTGTGTGTATGTGTGTGTGTGTGTGTATATATATATATATATATATATATATATATATATATATATATATATATATATATATATATATATATATATATATATATATATATGTATATATAGCAGGACAGCTGAGAGAGTCCGAGTGAGGCCCGGACTATCTCACTATCTCAGCGTGTCACTGTCCTGCTGCAGTGATTTATTCCAAGGCCGCACCGCCGAGGGACGCGCGTAACTTTGACCAAACTGCCCAAAATATTTACACTATGGGATGTTTCATGCTGGTTTAGGTCGTTACCAAAACTAAGTTTACACAACATTATTATTATTATTATTATTATTATTATTATTATTGTTGTTGTTGTTGTTGTTGTTGTTAATATTATTGGTTTCGTTGCAGTTAACACGAGATTTCTTTTTTTTCAGCAACAACACCAGACTGAAAAGTGAATTATTGGTTTAATATGTGTAGGCTGTACTCCTCATGTGTTATTTATATGGTCTTGAAGTAAGATTGTGCTTTGGGAAACATTTCTGTTTCAGACACACTCTTCTCAGAAGTAGTCTCTGTTTGACCCATATGGGTTTATTTTCAGTGTTAATCGCTGATCGACCACACGACGGCAGGACTCATAATTTTCTTTAGTTTCGGGAACTTTAGCTTCACTTTAGTGAAATCCAGAACAAACTGAGCAGAATCAACATCTTAACGTTTTAGTGTTAGAACCTGATAAATACGTGACAGCAACCAAACATCATGCACCTTTTGGACTTCAGCCTGCTTTTGAACATTATCCCAACATTAGGGATCGAGTTAGATCTCTCTATCTGTTTGATCTCCTTTAACATTCTGTCGTGTGGGTTTGACAGGCTACATCTTTTTAAAGTGTACTTGTAAATAAACGTGATAGTGAGAACCCGAGTGTCCCGATCAGGCGTTTCTCTGTCGCCATCTAGTGGGCGGTCGAGGTAGTTGCCGGTTCTACCCCACCGAACCTCACTACTCTTCATTACATGTTTCATTACTATTAGCTACTATGTTTCCTCCACAATCACGTTGGCTGTGCATGACAACAAGTCGTTTGTTTCAGCGCATTCTAAGCGGATATTAACTTTTCACAGAATATGATCATCAATGCAAACGTTGCACGCCACAGAGAAAAGAAGACACGATAATAATAATAGTGTCTGTGTGCCGAACTAGGCCCGTCTGTAGAAGTGTAATTCACACATGATGGTACCACGGTGGCATGTTTCTTGAGGCTCTGCGCAGGTCCAGGTAGCGCACACACTGTGGAAATCGTTAAGTCCATTTGAAACACTTTGTTTTCTGCTTTTAGTGAACTTGGGAGAGCTTTTATTATTATTTTAGTGAACTTGGAGAGCTTTTATTCCGTGGTTATGAAAACTCAAAGCGCTTGTTTTCCGTTACTGTGCTGGTGCAGCAGGGTAGTTACCGCACATTACTGCGTGCTGTTATTTTTCTATTAGGATAAAAACCATTTGAGAATCACACTGTAGACAATCCACCTCAATACCACAACAAATATTTATAGAACCACCAACACAACTATGCAAACAGCTGCGCAGGAAGTTAGGTTAATATCCTCCTTAATACCAGTTTTCTTGTTTTCTCTGTACAGTAACGAATACCATAAAGACCACGTATCTGTCCACAACCCCCAAAACAGACTTTCAGAAACCTCATTCTAGTGTGTGTTCATTACATTCACATGGGCCGTGTCTAATCTATTAGCTGATATCACTATTAATGCTGTTTCCATAAAGATCATCATTAAATGGAAGAAAGGGGACTACACACACACACACACACACACACACACACACACACACACACACACACACACACACACACACACACACACATTTAGGTATATCTGGGTGACAGACAACTCACAGCTTAGCTCTGAGATTAACATGTACAAACAACTGTGTCAGTGTTAATACTGTTACTTCTAATACTGTCACTGTTAATACTGTGTCTGTAAATACTGTTAGTGTTAATATTGTATCAGAGTAAATGTCAGTGTAAATGTCAGTGTAAATAGTGTAAATGTCAGTGTAAATGTCAGTGTAAATGTATGCCACCCAATGGTCCAGTCAGCAGGGGCCTGTTGGTCAGAATCCGACCAGTGACGACCAGGGTAGAAAGTGGCTGACAAACCAACAGGTGAACTGCGGTTTGTAATTGTACGCTTAACAAAGAAAGCTAAGAGAGCGGAGGCCATTCAGGTGGTGAACGAGTGCAGATCTACCTTCAGCTCTTTAAACAGCTCTGATCTATCACCACAAATCAGTGTTCACGGTGAACAACCCTCCATTGGTTTGTATGCACAAGTAATCCATCATTCACAGATTAGCATACAGGACTTTACCTGATTTTATCATAGCTGTGTGTGAGGGGAAAAAGAACAAACGCAGAACTGTGTTTGTTTTGGTCGCAGCTTTCTGAGCCGTGTTCGCATGGTGCATTTTTCTGTGTTTTCTTAACTGCACATGTGAATAGGAGAGTGATATTTGGTAGTGTATGTTTTGTTAGTGTAATGGCAGGTCACCAATGCATGCAGGCTGTGTGCTGGCACCCAGATGGCAGAAGAAACATCTTCTGCTTGTTCATACAGCACCGGACAGCTGGACTAAGCCACTAAGCACATCAAAATAAATTTGAATGTTATTAAAAAGTAAATGTGTTTACTGTATTTATTTCCAATCCAGGATTTAATCTTTGGACTTCCTCTCACTGACCAAATGTAACAGAGCTCTTTGCATTTTAAGTGTACATGGGATGTGGGAATATTTTGAATAGCGTGTGGTCCTACACGGATATATAGATCATGGTCAATAGCTGGTGATACATGTGTGAGAGCATATTTTAAAAGGTCCAATTTAACAGCAAGTGACAAAGGTGCCTGTATCTGTACCTGTATCTGATGTGCACATGTTGTGATCACTGGCACAATGAACCATTTGGCAATGATTCTATTTATGTTTGATAAATTTGTTTTTTCTGCCAGAAAGAGTAATGTGTGAACATCTCACACACACACACACACACACACACACACGTCACTTCCTTGCTTACCAGCATTATATTTTTCTTGAGAACACACATGCTTGAACATGATTCTCGTGGTGTTTCTAAAGACGAGTCATAGTTCAGTTCAGGACACATTTGCACTACTTCACTGAACCCACTTCAGGACACACCAGAACCTTCACAAACCCTGCGGCCCATATCAAAATGTTGCTGTAATTTCAATATTTGCCATAAAGGTTGTAGTGTGTTTCAGAGGAAGAGTACGACACCATACGTTCCTCCGCTGAATGAAAACAAGCTGTGGGTAATACAGCTCTCTCCGCACACGTCACACCTCCGACAGGTCTCAAACGTACCGCGCCAGCACCAATGGTCCTACCAGTTCTGTTTTCCACACCACCCCCTCATTCTTGCCAAACGCAGCCCACAAAGTTCGTTGAGTCACAAATATCACTTGACTATGTCAAACCAACTGAAACGTAGTGATGCGTTTTCCACGTCCCGAGCACATTCTGTGTCTTGCACTAAGGTCTAACAGAAAACAAACCGACAAAAAGAAACATGACACATCCATAATGTTTCTTTATTTGCCACGTGGACTGTGGCCATGTCAAGGTACCAGTCTGAGCAGTACTAACGGAATAATCCACGTCGTCTCCAGAGACTGGTCGGTTTTGGCCGGACTACTTGGCACTCAAAGCTCAACACTGACTTAGCGCATAAGTCGCGAGGCTGTTTGACATCGGGAGTAAGAACTCCTTCTGGGATGCATTTGTGAAGCAGTAATATACTGAAATTATTCAACCTGGGATGCCAAATACGTTTTTGTTTCTATATTGCAGTCATGCAGTGCCCTCATGTGGACGTGGGGAAGGAATGTATTCCTGAGGTTTCTCGATAATGTCAATGGCGGAAAAAGAGATGTTAGTTTGGGGATTGGATTGCATCTGGAGGAAATACCTAAATGGGACATGTGAACGGGGGCTCGGGCGGAAGACTTCAGTTTGCTCCCGTTCACATGATTATCATTAGATGAAGGAAAATTTTCAGACAGAATAATGAAACACACACAGACTCGTATTAATAGAAATACGTGAAGGATAGTGATTAAGTATTCTGTGTGGGCATACACACTTTCACAATCTACCACGATGTCCAGGTGAGTCAAGGAAATGAAAGAACACCTGCAAGAGTGTAACAAATCAATGAAGTTTATCACCTTAGAAACATCTGAAACTGGAGCACACAGCTCACCCACGCTGGCCTTGAAATACAAGCCAACAGCATAAAAGAAACTACTGAACTCTTAACATTCACAGAATGAGTGTCTTTCTGTTGACCATAGCAACAGGAACAGGACTTAACAAGAAACCCCAAAACATGCATATGGCAAGACCTATGAAACTCAAGCAAACTTTAAACAATATAAAACCAACTTAACTGTACATTTTGTAAATTTAGATAATACTTTACAGACTATGATGTCATGTTCAGTCTTAAGTGTGAGGAAAACATAAGGTGTGAAACACTTGGTAAGTCTGGTCAAAAACCAGAATCCAGTCACTCATTAAGCTATCAGACATAGGCAACAAAACTATATTTTATAAGGTTGCCGACGCTACTTCTGTGCATTATAGTTATTCCCATGTTCAATATGTTGAAGCACATTCTAGGACTTTGTGAACCACACCAGATGACGGGGATGTATTTACAGCTAAAACAGGAAGGCACACAAGACAACAGCACATTCTTAGCCAGGGATGATACCAGCAAAATCCAAGCAGGTCGTTTGGTAAATGCTGCTAGCAGGCTTCTCTTGCCAGTGAATCACAACTTTAGTCAGTTGTTTTTCAAAGTCAGTCTGTTCAAGCAGTTTTGTCAATGAGTCGTTAGAAATCTGAGGGCTCAGCCTGCCTCCCCGAAGACTCAGTGACTCAACGTGGTCATTATTGGTATCTGACTCTGTAAAAGTGCTCTGGAAACAGCAGTGTGGCGTGACCTGTAGGCAGGAGCCCGTCGGCGCAGAGCGGAAATCGAGAGTGTGAACACCATCTTCATGCCTGGGAAATCGCTCCACAGCCCAGAGTCAAAGAGCCAGTCAAACCCATTTGCCCTGATCCAAGAACATGTTATTGCCACAAATAAAATGAATAAAAACCCCAGCGAGGTGTCATTAGCGAGGTGGCCTGCGTCATAATCGCTTCTGTTATTAAACGGGTGTTTCTGGAAGACGTCATCGTTTGGCTCTCTTGGAGGGGGGCTCTTCGGCTTTGTGGCCCGCGCGGGTGCGTGAGGTTGGGGGGCTCACCTCACGCTTCCGCCCCTTCTGCGCACCAGAGACCGGACCTCGAGAAGCTCTGACACACAAAGGGAGAGGGTATCATTTTGTCAGCTGAGAAATAGTAATGTTAAAAAAGGACTTCTAGAAAACACCGAGATGGCGCCGTACCGCGTGTTCGGTGAACTTTCCTCTTTCCCACTCAGCCTGCTACCTGCTCTGGTGGACGGTTTACTCGGTTTACTTCTGAATGAAGAATAATGAAGAACAACAAACGAAGGCTCAACAGATGAAGAAACAAGCAAGTTCAGTTCACCAGCCGCAAAAACACCAGTGCAGGTTCTCCTTAGGTACTACAGGAATATTTTAAATATCCAACAGGTCTTTAGCGGCTCATCCAGGGTTGTGATCAGTCTGGATCAGCTGCAGACAAATCTGGGCACCTCAGACGGTTCTCTAAACGACTCAGGGCTACACGTAGCAACACACATCAATCAATCACTACATCTGCTGCCTGAACTACCAGATACACCATACACATCCTGAGATACTCACTGGAAGATGTTTTAGGTGTTATCTTCTGATTGGTCCACAGATTTAAAACAACAACTATGGATTGACTGAAAAATTGCTAGTGTGTTATGTTATGGAGGAGACTCACACGATGGCCACGAAGAACATCTGTGAATTCTAAAAGTGAGTGGCGTGTTCTTACTTCTCGGCCTCCAGACGCGAAGCAGCTCGTGTTGTGGCTCTCGGTTTGGTCTCCTCATCCTCCTGTTTCTCCTCGTCTTCTCCAGTCTCCGCCCCTCCCTCTCTCTTCTCCAGGACGGCTGCACAGACAGGGTGAGCACCAGCAGGGTGAGCACCAGCAGGGGTCGCCAGCAGCGCCACTCATCAACCAATCTCCACACGAAGGAGCACGTGTGTGCGGGTGCCCTTACATACATACACACAGGTGGGGGTTACCTGCTCGTGTACACATAGGTGGGGTTACACATTCATGTACACACAGGTGGGGGTTACCTGCTCGTGTACACATAGGTGGGGTTACACATTCATGTACACACAGGGGGGGGTTAACTGTGACCATGTAGATCTGGTTTGGAACCTGAGCAAATAGGTGGCAGACCTGCTGTCTACCAAAAAGCCGATTCACACACACACACACACACACACACACACACACACACACATGCGTGTGCACACACAGACGTTTAGACACACACACACATATACACACACACTCACACACATACACACAAAGACAAACACTACAAACACACTCACCTGATTCATCTGTAGTAGATGTGCTTTTCGAGGGCCGGCCCCTACGAGGAGTCTTCCTCACTGGTTCATTCTTTTCCTCTCCTTCCTACAAGAGCACACAGACACACTCACTCAGATCTGACTACACGTGTAGGTGGGCATACTGTATTAAACACGCATGTGTGTATAAGAAGATGTAAATCCCTGCGTCTCTTGTTTATGTGTTTGTGCGTGTGTTTGTGTGGTAGGTGCCCTGCGACAGCTGAGCTGCGTCACTGGGAACGTGTGCTCTGATTGGCTGCCTCGCAGGCACCGCCCCTGCATTACACAGGTGACTTAGCAATAGAGGGAGATTCAGACTGAGGGCGGAGCTGGGGGAGGAGATTCAGACTGAGGGCGGGGTCGCCAGAGACTGTTATTGGCTTGCCCATTAGGCAAACAAATTTAACTATAGTTCCTGCATTTAATTATGGACATTTTTTGCAGCAGGACCCAGGCAGCGCGTGGAATTGCCTCAAACATATGGCCTTCATATTAAAAGTCCTTGAGTCATAATGTGGACCTCTTGGGCAATGCACTGCATATATAAAGGAGTCCTGTTGCATAAATCTGGCATCTATTAGATGCTTCATGCATTATTTCATGTGACGCTTTTTAATAATGGACAGAGATCTTTCCTTACAGCCTGGAAGTGCAGAAACACAAATTAAATTAGTAAACTGAGCAAACGTCCTCCGTTCAAACGTGAGGAGGTCTGTGTGAGGAGGTCTGTCCCTCCCACACATCTGGCTTCTGTAAACTGTAGGGCAGGGACAAAGCAGGCCAGTATGTCTCTTTAAGCACTCGGGAAGATTTGGATGTGTTCAAAAGTAATTCAAAGAAAGCTGGATTATTCTGTAGTCTCAGCTGGTGCTGTGTTCAGCTGGATGAAGTGTGGAGTGACTCTCCACCCAGCACACCTGGACAGGTAGCTCACACTCTGTGGGGTCAGCACACTTAACACCAGTCTGTGGGGTCAGCACACTTACACCAGTCTGTGGGGTCAGCACACTTACACCAGTCTGTGGGGTCAGCACACTTAGTGTATTGTACATGGGCGTGTGTGTGTGTGTGTGTGTGTGTGTGTGTGTGTAATCTATTTACCGTCTCCTCTTTAGGGTCTTTACAGCTCTCACTCTCTTCCTCCTCAGTCAGTTCTGAGGGAGAAATAAACAGACACGAATAAAACTACCACAGTGACAGAAGCAAACAAGCACAAACAATTCTTTCACACAAGCACACGTGTGTGTGTGTGTGTGTGTGTGTGTGTGTGCTGGTTGCGGCATGCATGCGGGTACCACTGTCATCTTGTGATCTTTTCATGGTATCCTCCTCTTTTGCAGGCAATTCCTTAAAACACAATAAACTAATAAATGAAGAAATTCAACATGCATACAAAACACATTTCTTTTTCATACATGAACTTTCATATTCATTACAAACAGAAAAGGACTCACTTTCCCAGAATCCTCAGTCTGGTCAGAGCGCTTTCTCTTGAGGGCAGGTTTAGCTGCACAGCAGATTACAGGTACATGCATTGTGTATGTTGAAGCACAGACATGGTAACAAATAATCTCTCAAAAACATTCTCATCAGGATGCTAATTCAGGCATGTATCTAGCCTCTGATTGGGTAAGAAGTCACTTAACATTCCTGCAATCTTTACTTTCTAAACAGATGGTCTGAGACTGTATATTAGAGAACACGTCATGGCCACTCACCTACAGAAGAAGGCTGAGTTCCAGAACGTCGCCGTCCTCTGCGCACCTGCGCGCGCGCGCGCACACACACACACACACACACACACACACACACACACACACACACACACACACACACACGCAAACGCACCGAGCATCCATCAGAATACAGCTGACGAGGGAATCGATGATGTCTAAGAGGGAATGAAGTCCAAGCTGACATGCTAGCAGATACGCCACCTCTTTTTGCTCTCCACCCCCTGGTCTGCGGACTCCACCTCTTTTTGCTCCACCCCCTGGCCTGCAGACTCCACCTTTTTTTGCTCCACCCCCTGATCTGCTGACTCCACCTCTTGGGGCTGTGATGTTAACCCTTATGGGAAAACAGGGATTTCAGATGCATCACTGTGCCAGCTGGTGCTCGTGTGTGTGTGTGTGTGTGTGTGTGTGTGTGTGTGTGTGTGTGTTACCTGTGTCACTCTGAGTCTGGGACTGAGTTGATTTGCTATGGTCTCCTTCTTCACCTTCCTCATCCTCGCTCTATCAAACACCAAACTCAGTTTAGAAGGAGTGTGAGAGTGTGAGAGAGACAGTGTGTGACAATGGGGGAGGGGGGGGTAAGAGGAAGGGGGATAGAGAGAGAGAGAGAGAGAGAGAGAGAGAGAGAGAGAGAGAGAGAGAGAGAGAGAGAGAGGGAGAGAGAAGGTGTGTGTGTGTATGAGTGGATGTGAGAAGCATATGTGATAATGGAGGGGAGTTAACAGGGAGAGAGAAAAGTGTGTGTATGAGAGTCTGTAATGAGATGAGAGAGTGAGACAGTTAGGGGTGGGTATCACCACTGATTTCCCAGTTCGATTCGATTTCGATTCACAAGGTCCCGATTCCGATTCACAACAGTTAATTCTTTTTTTAATATCAATTAATGCACACACTTCCACATAGCTCCTTTACCAGAAAAGGCATTGAAAGCCTTTTAAAGTGCAAGTTTTTTTTTTTTTTTTTTACATGTAACAAAAACATTTATGAACATAGTTCTGAATATTGTAAACATTAAGGTCCAAAAACTAAGATTTATTCATGACTGGTTTCTGACATCTTGGAGATTGTCAAATTTTTCTGCAAGAAAAGGAGCTGATCAACATGTTGAGGAGTGAGACAGCTCCTTTGTGCAGTAACAATATTGATCAACATGTTGAGGAGTGAGACAGCTCCTTTGTGCAGTAACAATATTGATCAACATGTTGAGGAGTGAGACAGCTCCTTTGTGCAGTAACAATATTGATCAACATGTTGAGGAGTGAGACAGCTCCTTTGTGCAGTAACAATATTGATCAACATGTTGAGGAGTGAGACAGCTCCTTTGTGCAGTAACAATATTGATCAACATGTTGAGGAGTGAGACAGCTCCTTTGTGCAGTAACAATATTGATCAACATGTTGAGGAGTGAGACAGCTCCTTTGTGCAGTAACAATATTGATCAACATGTTGAGGAGTGAGACAGCTCCTTTGTGCAGTAACAATATTGATCAACATGTTGAGGAGTGAGACAGCTCCTTTGTGCAGTAACAATATTGATCAACATGTTGAGGAGTGAGACAGCTCCTTTGTGCAGTAACAATATTGATCAACATGTTGAGGAGTGAGACAGCTCCTTTGTGCAGTAACAATATTGATCAACATGTTGAGGAGTGAGACAGCTCCTTTGTGCAGTAACAATATTGATCAACATGTTGAGGAGTGAGACAGCTCCTTTGTGCAGTAACAATATTGCCAGCTGTTCAGAAAACGTCACGGCTTTATACTTGACGCGTCGCGACCGGCGTGAGGGTCCGCGCACCGAAAACGACGTAATCGCGGTGGCTCCACTCATGCCGTTGCTTCGCGAGCTCGTGCACCTCTCGAATTTTATAACTTTGCGCACGCAATGAATAAAGTCATGTTTGCAGGGTTCATACACCTTTACAAGGTGGAATTCAAACACGTCACGCAATATAAAATGCAAGACGTAAAAACGGTTCGCATATGCGGGGAAAGTTAGCCAATTCTAAAGATCGATCTCAGGTTTAATAAATCGATATCGAATAATTCAAATGAAGATCAATTTGAATCGAAAAATCAATTTTTTAAACACACCCCTAGAGACAGTAACACACTTCATCCTCACCTTTCGGGGTGCCGTGTTTTCAGACTCTTTTGCCTGCGGCTCTGCTGGGACAAGTGTGGTTATTCAGACAGATGTGCACACGGTTGTGTTTACAGACAGCAATGATGGAAACATAGAGCAGGCACACACCACTGTCCTTGGAACACGCAGACGCGTGAGCAGACGCAGACGCGTGAGCAGACGCAGACGCGTGAGCAGACACTCTCCCCCGGCGTGTGGTTCTGCTGCGCACACACTCCTCCTGCACACGCCCGCATGGTTATTCATACATCTCCACCTGCTGGATGTACTGGTGGATTCCTGTAATTGTAGAGTGTTCTTACCACTTCAGACACATCTGACCGATCCTCGTCCTGACCATCTGACTGGGATGTGCTGCCTACAACAAGGGCAGAGATTACACATCCCAATATAGAACGCACGCACGCACGCACGCACGCACGCACGCACGCACGCACGCACGCACGCACGCACGCACGCACGCACGCACGCACGCACGCACGCACGCACGCACGCACGCACGCACGCACGCACGCACGCACGCACGCACGCACGCACGCACGCACACACACACACACACACACACACACCTCACAGGCAGTCATGGCCTGGTGGTTAAGGAACTGGCCTTGTGACCGGAGGGTCGTGGGTTCGATCCCCAGACCTGAGGCCATGACTGAGGTGCCCGTGAGCAAGGCCCTTAACCCCCAATTGCTCACTTGTATAAAAATTAGATATAAATGTAAGTCGCTCTGGATAAGGGCGTCTGCCAAATGCCATAAATGTCTCACCAATGTCTTTGAGTTATTTCAATCTGGATTTAGATCCCATCACAGCATTGAAACAGCACCAACTAAAGTACTGAACGATCTCTTAATAGCCTCTGATAAAGGACACATTTCTTTTCTCATACTGCTAGACCTCAGTGCTGCTTTTGACACAATTGATCATAATATCCTACTTAATAGGTTGGAGACACTTATTGGCATAAGAGGTCAAGCACTCTCCTGGTTCAGGTCCTACCTGACAGACTGTTACCAATTTGGACTAGTAAATAACGAATGCTCAGAGCATTCCAAGGTAAAATATGGCGTCCCACAAGGATCTGTACTGGGCCCCATATTATTCTCATTATATATGCTACCACTGGGCACCATCATTCATAGGCATGGTATTAGCTTCCATTGCTATAATATTGCAGATGATCTCACTACTATTCTCAAGATTGAGAAGTGCGTCCAGGACATTAAAAACTGGATGGCGTCTAATTTTCTTCAACTAAATTCCGATAAGACTGAGGTGCTGATTCTTGGGCCTAAAGCTGCTAGAAGCAATTGGGCTGATATTCCCCTTACCCTAGATGGTTTTTCAGTAACAGCTAAATCTACCGCAAAAAGCTCAGGTGTCACTATTGATTCGGATCTTTCATTTGACGCACATAAATGCAACGTCACTACGGCTGCCTTTTTCCATTTACGTAATATCGCCAAGCTGAAACACTTACTTTCATTAGCTGATGCAGAGAAGCTGGTCCATTCTTTTGTCACTTCAAGATTGGACTACTGTAATAGTCTTGTAATTGGACGCTCTAAACAGTCCATAAAGAAGCTACAACTTGTTCAAAATGCTGCAGCTAGAGTCCTAACTAAGGCCAGAAAATGTTATCATATTAGTCTCACTCTCGAGGCATTACACTGGCTTCCAGTTAAATATCGAGTTGAATTAAAAATTCTTCTGTTAACCATTAAGGCGTTAAATGGTCTTGCCCCACAATATCTGAGTGAACTCATTGCTTACTACAACCCATCTCGCCCTTTGCACTCCCAAATTGCTGGATTTCTCCTAGCTCCAAAAATTTGTAAGACTGCAGCCGGAGGCAGAGCTTTCTCCTTTAAAGCCCCTCAGTTATGGAATAGCCTTCCAGCTCCAATCTGAGATTCCTTACACAGTTCCAATCTTTAAATCTAGACTTAAGACTCACCTATTTAATCAAGCCTTCAGCTAATATTCCCCTTGTAAGGTGTGGGGCTCGGGGGCCCCCCAAACGTTGAGATTTCTGGTAATCTGAGATGTTGATGCTGTCATCCAGCTGTGTCATGGCATCACTCTAGTTGTGACAATGACTTGACTGGAAAGCAATGTCTCAGTGAGCCCTCATGACTGTGGTCAACTCTGAACCCCTCCCTTTAGTTATGCTGCTATAGATTAGCCTGCCGGAAGCACATGCTAATCACTGGCACGTGAGCTATGTACGTTTAAATCAATGGTTGTTTAAATTGATGTCCACACACTCAGTCTGTATTGTCCATCTTTTTGCATGCTCCTACCCCAGACGATTGCATGCAAGCACCTACAAGCACCTGGGAGATGGTCTGTACTGATGCCGGGGTTAGATGTGCCATTGCCACAAGAGGACGCGCTGATGCTAGCTCCTACCTGAAGCTCACCATCTACACCGAAGAGACTGTGACTGGAACAAGAACCTTAACTTTATCTGTAGAACCATCCTGGCACCACGGACTTGTGCTAACGGGCCGCCCAATGGAGGATGGGTTCCCGTTTGAGTCTTGGTCCTCCCGAGGTTTATTCCTAATCCCCACCATCATAGGGAGTTTTTCCTTGCCACTGTCACCTTTGGCTTGCTCATTAGGGATCTGGACCCATACGATTGTAAAACTGCTTTGTGACAACATGTGTTGTGAATAGCGCTATATAAATACAGTGGGGAAAATAAGTATTTAGTCAGTCACCAATTGTGCAAGTTCACCCACTTAAAAAGATGAGAGGGGCCGGTAATTGACATCATAGGTAGACCTCAACTATGAGAGACAAAATGTGAAAAAAAAATTGAGAAAATCATTTTGTCTGACTTTTAAAGAATTTATTTGCAAATAATGGTGGAAAATAAGTATTTGGTCAATAACAAAAGTTCATCTCAATACTTTGTTGTATATCCTCTGTTGGCAATGACAGAGGTCAAACGTTTTCTGTAAGTCTTCACAAGGTTGGTACACACTGTTGCTGGTATGTTGGCCCATTCCTCCATGCAGATCTCCTCTAGAGCAGTGATGTTTTGGGGCTGTCGGCGGGCAACACGGACTTTTAACTCCCTCCAAAGGTTTTCGATGGGGTTGAGATCGGGAGACTGGCTAGGCCACTCCAGGACTTTGAAATGTTTCTTATGAAGCCACTCCTTTGTTGCCCTGGCAGTGTGTTTGGGATCATTATCATGCTGAAAGACCCAGCCACGTTTCATCTTCATTGCCCTTGCTGATGGAAGGAGGTTTGCACCCAAAATCTCACAATACATGGCCCCATTCATTCTTTCATGTACACGGACCAGTCGTCCTGGTCCCTTTGCAGAGAAACAGCCCCAAAGCATGATGTTGCCACCCCCATGCTTCACAGTTGGTATGGTGTTCTTTGGATGCAACTCAGCATTCACTGCAATTCACATTCACTGACAAGTTGTGTTTTTACCAAATAGTTCTACTTTGGTTTCATCTGACCATATGACATCCTCCCAATACTCTTCTGGAACATCCAAATGCTCTCTAGCAAACTTCAGACGTGCCTGGATATGGACTGGCTTAAGCAGGGGGACACGTCTGGCACTGCAAGATCTGAGTCCCTGGCGTCGTAGTGTGTTGCTGATGGTAGCCTTTGTAACGTTGGTCCCAGCTTTCTGCAGGTCATTCACTAGATCCCCCCTTGTGGTTCTGGGATTTTTCCTCACTGTTCTTGTGATCATTTTGACCCCACGGCTGAGATCTTGCGTGGAGCCCCAGATTGAGGGAGATTAGTAGTGGTCTTGTAGGTACATTTTCTGATTATTGCTCCCACAGTAGATTTCTTCACACCAAGCTGCTTGCCTATTGCAGATTCAGTCTTCCCAGCCTGGTGCAGGTCTACAATTCGGTTTCTGGTGTCCTCCGACAGCTCTTTCGTCTTCACCATAGTGGAGTTTGGAGTGTGACTGTTTGAGGTTGTGGGCAGGTGTCTTTTATACTGTTAACGACTTCAAACAGGTGCCATTAATACAGGTAATGAGTGGGGGAAAGAGGAGCCTCTTAAAAAAGGAGTTACAGGTCTGTGACAGCCAGAAGTCTTGCTTGTTTGTAGGTGACCAAATACTTATTTTCCACCATTATTTGCAAATAAATTCTTTAAAAGTCAGACAAAATGATTTTCTCTTTTTTTCACATTTTGTCTCTCATAGTTGAGGTCTACCTAATTGGTGACTGACTAAATACTTATTTTCTCCACTGTAAATTTGACTTGACCCGACCCAGTGGTGTACAGATGTGAGGACACACTAGATATGTGTCAAATAGAGTGCTTGTTTACTCCTTGACTACTACTGATCACTACTTAGACATGTTTGGTAAGTGCATCCTTAAGACAGACAGCACACAGACAGCACTGTCATACTAGTACCAACACAGGACGACACACTGCACATTTTACAGCGTCCCTGGTGTTGTATCATGATTATAAGAACAGCCAGGTCTATGGCCACAGCCCTTATGTAGGTGTTCACTACACTTATGGTGCTCCATGAGTAGCAATATAGTGAATTGCCAACCCCCGAACTAGAACATTGAATTCAGACACACTAGACAATGGCTGATCCTCTGATTACAACACCACACAGTGAGCAGAGTGTGAATTGAGACACAGCCCTTTAACTTACTGGCTTGTTTTGCTAGTTTAGGGGGTCGTCCTCTCCGTGCTGGCCGAGTCTGAGACTCCTGCACTGATTCTGGTTCAGCCTGAGGAACACACACACACACACACACACACACACACACACACACACACACACACACACACACACACACTTTTAAAAATCATCTTGTGTGTTTGGTAGGTGTCGGATGTGTCCAGGTCTGAGCTGTGTGTTGTGGTGTTAGGGGGTGTGTGTGTGGTGGGCGACTTTGCAAGAATAAGCAAAAACAACCCCTGTCCATAACTACAGAATACATACCCCCACTCCTACAGACACATACCCCCACTCCTACAGACACATACCCCACCTAGAGAAATACAGTTCACCCCTCACATTTCTGAAGATATTTAATTGTAACTTTTCATGGGACAACACTGACAAAATGACACAATGAAATGTGTCTATGTGCAGCTTATATAACTGTTTATTCTTCCTTCAAAAAACCTCAATATACAGACATTAATGTCTAAACCACCAGCAACAAAAGTGAGAACCACGTGAGGAGGCTGCACAAAGACATCAGAGAGATGCATCTGAGATTCAGTGGTACTCACCACGTCCTGGCCTTCCACGTCTCCCCTCTTGCTCACATCCTGGCCTTCCACGTCTCCCCTCTTGCTCACGTCCTGGCCTTCTACGTCTCCACCCTGTCTCACGTCCTGGCCTTCCACGTCTCCACCCTGTCTCACGTCCTGGCCTTCCACGTCTCCACCCTGTCTCACGTCCTGGCCTTCCACGTCTCCACCCTGTCTCACGTCCTGGCCTTCCACGTCTCCACCCTGTCTCACGTCACGGCCTTCCACGTCTCCACCCTGTCTCACGTCACGGCCTTCCACGTCTCCACCCTGTCTCACGTCACGGCCTTCCACGTCTCCCCTCTGTCTCACGTCCTGGCCTTCCACGTCTCCCCTCTGTCTCACGTCCTGGCCTTCCACGTCTCCCCTCTGTCTCACGTCCTGGCCTTCCACGTCTCCCCCCTGTCTCACGTCCTGGCCTTCCACGTCTCCCCCCTGTCTCACGTCCTGGCCTTCCACGTCTCCCCTCTGTCCCACGTCCTGGCCTTCCACGTCTCCCCTCTGTCCCACGTCCTGGCCTTCCACGTCTCCCCTCTGTCTCACGTCCTGGCCTTCCACGTCTCCCCTCTGTCCCACGTCCTGGCCTTCCACGTCTCCCCTCTGTCCCACGTCCTGGCCTTCCACGTCTCCCTTCTGTCCCACGTCCTGGCCTTCCACGTCTCCCCTCTGTCTCACGTCCTGGCCTTCCACGTCTCCCTTCTGTCCCACGTCCTGGCCTTCCAAGTCTCCCCTCTGTCTCACGTCCTGGCCTTCCACATCTCCCCTCTGTCCCACACCTGCACAGCACACACACGAGACACACAGTCATGTAAGATTTAGCACAGAAATGTGTGAACTTAAATAGTTTAAAATTGTATTAGTGCTTTAAGGGCAGGACCACAGCACGTGTCTGGACCCTCACATGAGTTCTCGTGAGTGGTGGCAGGCTCACGTGTTTCGGCTGGGTGATGTTCCCCCACAGGTTCACGTGTCTCCATAAGGAAGGATTTGTTCTGGTCCTCCTGTTTACGCGTTTCTGGTTGTGTCTCTGCAGACTGGTTAGAAGTAGGTGCACACAGAAACACAGGGGAGTATCAGAGGGGTGTGATCAACACACACCTGTACCGACACACACACACACACACACACCTGTACCGACACACACACACACACACACACACACACACCTGTACCGACACACACACACACACACACACCTGTACCGACACACACACACACACACACACACACACCTGTACCGACACACACACACACACACACACACACACACACACACACACACACACACACCTGCATCGACACACACACACACACACACACCTGTATCGACACACACACACACACACACACACACACACCTGTACCGACACACACACACACCTGTACCGACACACACACACCTGTACCGACACACACACACCTGTACCGACACACACACACCTGTACCGACACACACACACACACACCTGTACCGACACACACACACACACCTGTACCGACACACACACACACACCTGTACCGACACACACACACACACCTGTACCGACACACACACACACACCTGTACCGACACACACACACACAGACCCCAGAGGTCAGAACTCATTCTCCAAGCCGCAGCAACGCAGTGATGTGAGCTTACAAAGCAGAAGAGGCCTGGAAATACTCAGTAATAATCGAATATGGCATAAACAAACAAATCTCACACCTAATCATCAGAGTGTATTAAACCTCACAGCCACATGTAAATAATCATACTCACGTGTGTGTATGCATCTGGTTGTTCATCACTAGGAGTGTGTGTGCATGTTGTGCGAGTTTCGGGACTAGCTGGAGCAGCTTCTATGAGCGGGCAGACAAAGTGAGATCATGTGTCACAGGGACTTAAGACAAACATATCATAACATATCACACCCGTACAGAGAGGGCTTGGCCTTCTGACCACATCATCACACTCCTACAGACAGCGGTGGGCTTGGTGTTGAGGCGTCACATGATTAGCTGCAGCTAGTCAATGCCAAACCTACATGATTATTAAACATCCCAATACACACATCAATAGGACGTTCATTCCTGAAGGTATATTACACTATTGCCGTAGGGTATTACATCTACATTACACTAGCCAACGTGTCTGTGAGGAGTCTGTTCACCAGTGCAATTCAATTCAATTCAATTCAATTTATTTATAAAGCACATTTAAAACCGCAGCGGACCAAAGTGCTGTACAGCAGATTAGCAGATAAAATACAAGCAAAATACAATACAGATTAAACAAGTTAAAAGAGATTGAATAGTAAAAAGAATAGAAAAATAAAATATTATTAGGTTAGTTAACATTATAGGCCAAGGAAAAAAGGTAGGTTTTAAGGTGGGCTTTGAATTCGCTTATTCCTGTTATACTCCTAATATCCAGGGGTAACAAATTCCACAGTCTGGGAGCAGCAACAGAAAAGGCCCGGTCCCCTTTCTGTCTCAGACGAGACTGTGGAACATTCAATAATGATTTACCAGTAGACCGAAGTGACCTTTGGGGCTGGTAAGGGAGCAACGCGTCGCTTAAATACACCGGTGCCATGCCATGGAGGGCTTTAAAAACAAAGAGCAAAACTTTAAAATGTACCCTATATTTAATGGAAAGCCAATGTAGCGAGGCCAGGACAGGTGTAATATGTTCCCGTTTTTTTGTACCTGTGAGTAATCTGGCAGCAGCATTTTGGACAAGCTGCAAACGGGCCAAAGAAGACTGACAGACTCCCATATATAGAGAGTTACAATAATCGAGGCGTGAAGTGATGAAAGCATGTATGACTATCTCAAGGTCCTTAAATGATAAAATAGATTTCAGCTTTGCGATGTGTCTTAACTGATAAAAGCTGCTCTTTACAACTGAGTTTATTTGTTTATCAAATTTTAGAGCATGGTCAAAGATAAAACCTAAATTTTTCGCATCATACGATGTGTTGGGAAAAAGATGCTTCAAATCTTCACTAATAGTTTGGGAGCTTGAAATCGGACCAAATATGACCGCCTCGGACTTTCCTTCATTAAGCTGAAGGAAGTTATTAGTAAACCACTGCCTGACTTCCTTCATGCATTCAGATAGCCTATACAAAGAATGATTATCCCCTGGTTTAAGGGGAAGATAAAGCTGTGTATCATCTGCATAGCAATGGTACGAAATTCCAAATTTCTGAAAAATTTTTCCTAGGGGTGCCAGATATAGTGAAAAAAGTACAGGACCCAGGATTGAGCCCTGTGGAAGACCGTAAGTGACAGTAGCATGTGATGAAGACCATTTACCCAGCTGTACCGTGTAAGATCTGTCTTTCAGATAAGAGGAAAACCAATCTAGAGCTTTCCCCTGTATCCCAGCGAAGGTGTTAAGACGCTTTAAAAGAATGTGATGATCAACTGTATCAAATGCAGCAGTGAGGTCCAGCATTACTAAGATGACACAGTGATTAGAATCAAGAGACAGTAATAAATCATTTGTTAGTTTAAGCAATGCTGACTCTGTACTGTGATAGGCCCTAAAGCCCGACTGGAATTTGTCCAACATATTATTTTCAGCTAAATGTGATGACAGCTGGAGGTAGACTACCTTCTCTAAAACTTTAGATAAAAATGACAATTTGGAAATGGGTCTATAGTTAGAGAGGGTGGTTGGATCTAAGTTTGACTTCTTGATGAGAGGGTGAACTATGGCATGTTTAAAACACAAGGGGACATGCCCATTTATGAGACTGCAGTTGATAATGGAGAGAACACTGGGGCCAACAGTGTCCCAAACACTCTTAAGAAGGCGTGATGGAATAATATCCAATGAGCAATTTGTAGGCTTCATATGAGTTACAGTATCCGTTAGAGAGGACAGAGACACAGAATCAAACTGAGTCAGAAAAGTAGAACAGGCCATGAGCTCAGCAGACTCAAAACCTACTGTGCAGATGGATGATCTGATGGACTCAATTTTATCAACAAAAAAGCGGAGAAATTTTTCACACAATTCAGGAGAATCTTCGATATGGCTATTCTCATTTGGACATAAAATTGTATTGATTGTATTAAAAAGGACTTTAGGGTTATGAGAGTGACTAGAGATCAAATCTGAAAAGTATTTGGCTCTAGACATTTTTACAGAGAGCTGAAACTTTACCAGTGAAGCTTTTAATATTTCATAAGAGATCTGGAGTTTATCTTTCTTCCACTTTCGCTCAGCTTTCCTGCACTCCTGCCTAAGAGAGCGTGTTTCAGAATTAAGCCAAGGTTGGGTTTTAGCATTGGGTCTTTTAACTCTAAATGGAGCAATAGAGTTCAAGATGTCAGTGCAAGTGGAATTAAAGAGATTTAATAGATCTTCCAGATTTGTGCTTTGTAGGAAGAGGTCAGTAATATTGCAAAAGGGAGATTCCATGTAAGCGTCTGAGAACAGTTGAGCAGTAGCAGCATTCATAGTGCGGGTATAAGAGCTGCAGTGCAGGGTAAGTGTACCTGGAGTTCGGCTCCGATCATCACGAGAAGGGAGATTTGGTGTAGCAACTTCAGCCTGTGACTCTGATTCAGGGTCTAAATTAATCACTGGGACATCACACACAGCCTGCGACACACACACACACACACACAAACAACTTCAGCCTGTGACTCTGATTCAGGGTCTAAATTAATCGCTGGGACATCACACACAGCCTGCGACACACACACACACACACACAAACAACTTCAGCCTGTGACTCTGATTCAGGGTCTAAACTAATCGCTAGGACACACACACACACACACACACACACACACACACACACACACCCTTTTATAATACTGCCTTAAATATTCTAACGGGGCTACAACAGTGTTTGGGTTCTTACAACCATATAGTTTATGTGCGTAAAGTGTGCACTTATATTGCGAAAAACCCACGTGTGATGTCATTCTCACCTGTGACATCATTTCCTCTGCTGAGACGCTGTCTGCTTCCATGCTCTCTACATCCGCTTTCCCCTGAACTGGAGAACAAGAAGTTTAGTCACATCAATCTGAGCAACATTTATACCAAATACATGATATTCTTCAAATAAAAACTTCACTGCACAGGCTGCTGCATTATCCACAATACCAGAAGAATTCCTGTAGAATCTAGAGCACAGGTGACAGGGAAACTGTAGAATTATCTAGAAGATTAACTAAAAGCCCAGTACCATGGGGGTGTTGGTTTCTGTCCTGCGAGGTCCTGCCTCCCACCTCTGGTAGGACACCTGTGTCACCCTCCGGCTGATTCGTGACCACTTCAGGTTGTTCAGACGCATCGTCTGCAACATCTGAGTCAGGGGGCTGAGGCTCAGCCTGTTGTTGGGCAACAGAGGTCATCTCCATGGCAACCCGAGTGTCCACGAGGACACGAGACTCTGGGGTGAGACTCTGTGAGACAGACGTGTCCGAGTCCACTGAGAGATGAGATTCTTGGATGAGACTATGAGAGACAGACATGTCCAGGTCCACAGAGAGATGAGACTCTGGGATGAGACTCTGTGAGACAGACGTGTCTGGGTCCACAGAGAGATGAGACTCTGGGATGAGACTCTGTGAGACAGACGTGTCTGGGTCCATAGAGAGAAGAGTCAGAGCTGCTTCTTTCATCTTCACATCTGCTTCGTAGAACGAGCGGTCAACTTCCTGTCTGTCGTGCATCCCACCAACATCACTTCCTGCTGCAGAGGCACAGACATCCACCAGGGTCAGGAGGGCGTCGGCCTCCACGGGGAGAGGGTGCGGCTGGTCGTGGCTCTCCTGGCTCTCTGCAAGTCTCATGGCTTCCTCCCCCTCATCCTCCGGCTCCGGAGTGATGTCACTCAGGGCATCGTACGTGTCGTCAGGTACGGCTGCGGTGCTGGAATCAGCAACAACATGATATGACCCTGCAGTGGAGTCTGAGGACTCTGGGACTGCAACATCAGATCCCAGACAGGAGTCTGCAGGCTGATGGGGCGAGCTTGCAGTAAACCCAGGATCTGCAAGCATATCTGATGCTACAGCATGAGCGAGATCAGACTCTCTGTCCAGTGCTTGTGGGTCTATAAGATCTGAATCCTGGACAGAGGTTCCCATTTGTGGCTCTGTGAGATTAGACTCCTCCGATGGGCCTACAAGATCAGACTCTTCACAGGAAACTGAGCCCTGCCTAGCTGTGAGATCAGACCTTTCTGGTGCCTCCGGTGGCTGTGGGAGCGTTTCAGCTGCAGTCTGGACCTCCTCGGCAGCAGGTGGCGCTGGAGAGCTCCTCTCCTTCTCACTCTCGCCTGCCTTCTTTTCAGCCTCCTTCATTCGCTTCTCGGTCGTCTTCTTCGTGGCCTTCACTCTCTCCTCCCTCCTCCTCTCCCGCTCAGGGATGGGACCTTTGACCTTCGCCTCATGACTCGCTGCCTTCTTGTCCACCCTGCTAGCCGGCGGACTCTGAGGCTTCACATCGTCCCTGGACTTGGATCTTGGCTTTTCTGAGACAGATTTGACCTTTGACCCGGTCTCTGAGCCATGTTTGGGAGGCTCTGAGGCGGACGTCTCAGGTTTGGTCTTCTCGCCGCCGCCGTCCTGACGACCTTTAACTTTTTCTGAAGTTCTCGCCTCTGTGTGGCTCCTGGACCTTTTCGGAATGTCTTTGGGGTGCTTGTCTTTCTTTCTGTTGACCTCTGAAGCTGACTCGACCTCTGACCTCTCCTCGGTGGAGCCTGTGGAGTCCAGCCGGTGCAGTGATTTGGGGTCGGCCTTCCCCATCACCTTCTCTCCTTTCGCTTTTTCTTTTTCTCGGGGAATCTCTGAGGCAGCCTTGACTTTCTTCCCACACCTCGCTCCCTCCTCAGCAGCCGAGCCCTCCGACACGGACAGCCTCCTCTCCCTGTTGGCCGCCGAGCTCTTCCTCTCAGCTTTAACCTTTGAACCTTTCTTCTCTCCCTTGTCCTCAGCAGACGCCCGGCCTGCCGGCGCATCCCTGCACTCGGCGGTGCCGTCCGCCCCCGTCTTGCCGCTCTTTGGCCGGTGTTTGGGGCGCTCGTCGGAGACACTGCGCTCCCTCTGGCGGGGGGGGCCATCCCTGCGAGCGTGCCGCTCCCCACGGACTCCCCCCCTCTGACGGAGCGCCTCCTCTGAGCCCATCTCCAGGTCCAGGATGAACGAGTGCGTGCGCTGTTTGTCCAGGGCCCTACGGGGCTCGCTTGGGTCTTCGGACACGCTCCCGCTCCTCTTCCTCCGCTGCTCCTCTGCCTCGGACGACTTCTTTGAGGGCTTCGGGGGGGCAACTTTAGGCTTCAAAGTCTCCTGGAGGTGACAAAGCAGAAACGAGCTGAACAAAGAGACCAGTAGGTGAAGCGTGATGATCGGAGGAGACGGTGACTGAACAGAGTGACAACGTGATAAAACCACCAGAGATGTATGCGGCCAGGGAGGAGACTTACGTCCTTCTTCACCATGTCTGCATCAGCATCACTCTTCCTCCTGACTACAGAGTCTTCCTCCTTCCTGAAACTGAATAAAAGGAAACCATGACCATGACACAGATACACACACCCACACACACACCCACACACACCCACACACACACACACACACACACCCACACACACACACACACACACACACCCACACACACACCGTGAGTCTCTCTTCCTCTTCCTGCTGAGTGCAACTTTCTTTTCCAGAACCTTCTTCTCCTTCCGTGCCTCCTTCGCCTGGGGTCGTGGGGCCTCCTGATTGCATCCTGCTGTCACATGCTTTTCTTTCTCTGACAATGGACAGAACAGAGATCAGACACACATGCCAAAAGCCCCGTGTAAAGTCACACACAGAATTCTCCCCCTACTGATCAGTGTGTGTCCAGGAAAGCAGATGAATTAAGCAAAAGCATCATGCCACACACTACTAGAGTAGGTAGGAGCACTTAACACTGCAGCAAGGATTAAGCTTTATAGGTAATCAAGAGTGCACTCTGTAATATAAAACATGTTGCCAAGAGCAGAAAGAGTGGTGGTGGTGATGATGGTGGTGGTGATGATGGTGGTGGTGATGATGGTGGTGGTGATAATGGTGATAGTGTCACGTGATGGAGGTGGTGGTGGTGATAGTGATGGAGGAGACAGTGATGGTGGAAATGGAGATGGTGGAGATGGAGGAGATGGTGATGGTGATAGTGATGGCAGAGATGGTGGAGATTGTGATAGTGATAGTGGTGATGGTGATGATGATGATTGTGGAGATGGTAATAGTGATTGTGGAGATGGTAATAGTGATTGTGGGGATGGTGATAGTGATGGTGGGGGTGGTGACAGTGGTGGTGGAGATGGTGACAGTGGTGGTGGAGATGGTGACAGTGGTGGTGGAGATGGTGACAGTGGTGGTGGAGATGGTGATGATGGTGGAGATGGTGATGATGGTGATGATGGTGAAGATGGTGACAGTGGTGGAGATGGTGATGATGGTGGAGATGGTGATGATGGTGGAGATGGTGATGATGGTGAAGATGGTGACAGTGGTGGAGATGGTGATGATGGTGGAGATGGTGGAGATGGTGATGGAGCCTTGGCCTCACCCTGCAGCTCAGGCTGCGTGGCTCTCTGCCTCCTCTTCTCCTCCAGGCGCTCACGGTTCTGCTGCCTTTTCAACACACGCTCCTCCTTCTCCTTGGCCTACACATGCAGACATGAACAATGACAACAAGCAAGCAAGTTTAGGGAGGCTGTCATAAAGGGAATCAGAGACTGTAGCCATAATGGAGATCAGACTGTAGCCATAATGGAGATCAGACTGTAGCCATAATGGAGATCAGACTGTAGCCATAATGGAGATCAGACTGTAGCCATAATGGAGATGAGACTGTAGCCATAATGGAGATGAGACTGTAGCCATAATGGAGATCAGACTGTAGCCATAATGGAGATCAGACTGTAGCCATAATGGAGATCAGACTGTAGCCATAATGGAGATCAGACTGTAGCCATAATGGAGATCAGACTGTAGATTCTCTTACTGCAGAGCGGCGTCTCTGCTCCACCGTAACTTCATCATCCGAGTCGCTATAGTAACGGGAGTAGAGGAAAGGCTTGTGCACGTAGCCCTGACGTGCACCGCGAGGCTTTTTCTCCTTATTCTCCTCCGAGTCCTCGCCAGCAGACTTCATCTGGACCTTCTCATCTGCACACGCACACATGTAAAAATGTGGCGATCACTTTATCATAAATCACATACAACAGAGCAATAGGGGCGTGATTAAAAACAGAAACAGTAGATGAATAATGCAGGAGGGGCTTTGGTGATGGAGAGAAACAGGAGGGATCATGAAAGAATGATGAGGGCGTGTCTTAAAGCAGGCCCACCTTCTGATGTGATCTCTCCTTCCTCGGTGGAGTCTGACGGGGCCTGGTCTCCCTCACTCTCGCTCTCCAACGAGGACAGGTCGCTCGTGTGCACCGAGCTCACCGTGATATCGCTCAGCCCCTCCAGGTCGGAGTCCTCCAGGGAGTATTCTGGTAAAATACACACACTGTCATTAGCAAATAAGTAAGAATATGCACACGTATGCCCACACCCATGCAACTGTACCCACAAATTAATAGTGTAAAATAAATATTACAGAAATGCTGCACTATAATAGGAACGCTAATGTTAACACATTTCACACCCGGTCATGATTCAATAATAAACGCTGTGATAACTTTTACAGCTCAAATATTTGAGTAGTGGTGCCTTGTGAATTCCAGACTGTGAAGACTAATATGTGCTAATACTGATGTCTCTTGCCAATTCAATCCGCTGAGGTTTCCTTCATTTGTGTCATGTGATCTGTCATATCACTACCCACAAGGCCCAGCTTCTGCGAAGAAGCATCCAGGCCAGTGCAGCTCTAGTTAACATAGCCTAAAAACTCCACAGGCAGATAAGATGTGGGGCACTGCGACAGTGCTGAAGGGAGCCGAGTCGCGCTCCGTCACCGAGCTACGACCCGCTCCGTCACAGAACTACGTCGCGCTCCGTCACCGAACTACGTCGCGCTCCGTCAGGCGTACCTTCTTTCAGCCGCTCGCGGGCTCTCTGGCGGATGTGTAGCTTCTCGCCGGCGCTCTTCTGTGGCTCCGCCTCCTTGCTCTCCTCCCTGCTCTTCATCGACGCTTTGCTGATCTTCTCTTTCGCCTCATCCCTCTCCTTCTCCTCGTCCCTCTCCTTCTTCTCCTCCTCTCCCTGCTCTTCCTCCTCCTCTTTCTTTACCTCCACAGCCTCTGCCTCTCTCTCCATCTCACTATCTCTGTCCTCCTTCACGCTGGCCGCCTCTCCCTCGTTCACGGGCTTCCCGGCATCCCCCTCTGCTTGCTCCGCCTCTTGCTCCGCCTCCTCCACATTCTCCTCCTGCACCAGGTTCATGTCTGCCTCTCCCTCCTCCTGACTGGCCTCTGCACCCTGTGTCCTGCCGCCAGCCTCATCCTGACTCGCCGAGGAAGCGTAGTCTGCTGGGTCCACACCTGCACCAGGGACAGAAGCAGAGGAGAGTGCTGTCACACACACACACACACACACACACACAAGAATAGTGCACAGGAGGACAAAGAAAGTGAGGAAAAGTAGTGACAGTGGAGTCAGACTGTGAAAAACTGTACAAAAACAATAATAATGACAGCTTCGTTTTCAGACAGCTTCACTCTGTGTTTAGCTCTTAACCCGCATCCCCACTGTTACCTGGAGACAACAGCTGGGCCTCCTGAGTTTCCACCAATAGGCTGGGGGCAAGCGGAGGCTCCTCCTCCTCCACGTGGCTCCCGGGAGACAAGAACTGCCGCACGATTCGCTCCACCTGCGGCCGAAAGGTGTGGTGGATCTTGGGGTCCACCACCTGGGCCACGATGCGGTCTACGCCCTGTTCCAGCATCCCCGACCTGGCAGGTGTTTAAGAAAACAGGCTCACTAAATCAGAGGGTTCACTGTAATGACTAAAACCTAAAGGGTCACGTTGAACTGTGACCATGGTTCAAGAATTTCAGGTTTTGAGGATTCACGCATCACTCTTATTTTGCCACCCTGGTGATTACCCTATTCGTATATATTCTGTGTGCAAAAGCAAAGACAGGGAGGACTGTCTCAGCACAGAAGGGTTCTTTAAGTCATTTAGCTGGACCATGTTAACACTGCTGCCACCAAAGCTGGACTTCTTTCTCAGAGAAACTACATTAGTGATGGCCACAATTTCATTATGCCAAAGCAGTTTTTATTGCTTACAGCAGCTTTAATTGGATAATCAAACAGTCTCCATGTCAAAGCTGTATGTTTAAGGCTTCCCCCTTGAAGCTCCTTTCAACCCTATCAAGCACCACTCGGCAACACCTGAACACCAGAGAACTTTAGAAGAGCCTCAGCCTGGACCCCTGGTCTCCCCGTGAGCGCTTACTGCAGCACCAGCTGTCTGATGTTGTTTCGCAGCTGGTTCTTGTTCAGCTGGGGACTCCAGGTGTGGTTGGACAGGTGGTTGGACACAAAGTTGTCCACTCGCTGCCGCAGGTGCAGGTACGCGGGCTGAAACGAGACAAGAGTTAGGAACACTATATAAAACACCACCCCCACCTCTACAGCCAAAAGGCTTTGGTTATATATGCGTGTAGCTAATATATACACTGGCTACATGACAATGATAAAATGAATGAATTAAAAAATAGTTATAATATTTAGTTAATAGTTAAAGACGAATACAACAGTAACACAAGCAAGCTAACTGGCTGGCAGGTTCAGTTGTTGAAGTGAGTGACCCACCCCTCTTGCTATTTAACTTCAACACCAACAGTGAAACAACATGTTCGTTGGTCTGGCTTTGAAGCACTTTAACAGTGTGTCCTCTAACTACCCCAGCTACCCTTGCTACCCCAGTTGTCCCAGTTACCCCTGCTACCCCAGCTACCCTGCTACCCCAGTTACTCCAACTACCCCAGTTACCCCTGCTACCCCAATTACCTTGCTACCCTGCTACCCCAGTTGCTCCAACTACCCCAGTTGCCCCTGTTACCCCAGTTGCCCTAGTTACCCCTGCTACCCCAGTTGCCCTAGTTACCCCTGCTACCCCAGTTGCCCTGCTACCGCGTCGTTACCTTTGTGTCCACGTCCGCCATGCAGTCCCTCCTGAACTGGTCGAACAGACCTTGTGTTTTCAAATGATTGACGATCATGGCGACCAGCTGGGGGTCCCCGGGGGGTAAACCAGACATCGCGGGGTGTTTGGACCAGTTGACCGTTAGAGGATCTTCATCCAGTCGCGGTCAGACACGGTGCAGACCCGCCACCAAAGTGTTTAGATCGCGCTGTGGATGACTGCCCCGGAAGTGAATCTTTCATAAAGGAAGTAGAAAGACCCTACAGCGGTCTCTCTTCTACAACAGCGCCCTCTAGCGAACATGCGCGTCACGTTGATTTATATTAAAGTAGCTATCAAACGCTGCCCACGCGGTTAGCTCAGTTATTACTGTGATTGATAACTCAAATAAATGTGAGTTCATGCAAACAACTTGTGGAAAAACGTTGTGGCAGCGGTGGGATTCGAACCCACGCCCCCGAAGAGACTGGAGCCTTAATCCAGCGCCTTAGACCGCTCGGCCACGCTACCGACGAAACATCCGCCTGGAGACGGATACGGACACACAAACACACGTCCTATACAATACATACATTATACATGTACTATTATACAATAAATACATTATACACGTCCTATTATACAATAAACACATTATACACGTCCTATTATACAATCAATACATTATACATGTACTATTATACAATAAATACATTATACACGTCCTATTATACAATAAACACATTATACACGCCCTATTATACAATAAATACATTATACATGTACTATTATACAAAAAACACATTATACACGTCCTATTATACAATAAATACATTATACACGTCCTATTATACAATAAATACATTATACACGTACTATTATACAATAAATACATTATACACGTCCTGTTATACAATAAATACATTATACACGCCCTGTTATACAATAAATACATTATACATGTCCTATTATACAATACATACATTATACATGTACTATTATACAATAAACACATTATACACGTCCTATTATACAATAAATACATTATACACGTCCTATTATACAATACATACATTATACATGTACTATTATACAATAAATACATTATACACGTCCTATTATACAATAAACACATTATACACGCCCTATTATACAATAAATACATTATACATGTACTATTATACAATAAATACATTATACACGTCCTATTATACAATAAACACATTATACACGTCCTATTATACAATCAATACATTATACATGTACTATTATACAATAAATACATTATACACGTCCTATTATACAATAAACACATTATACACGCCCTATTATACAATAAATACATTATACATGTACTATTATACAAAAAACACATTATACACGTCCTATTATACAATAAATACATTATACACGTCCTATTATACAATAAATACATTATACATGTACTATTATACAATAAATACATTATACACGTCCTGTTATACAATAAACACATTATACACGCCCTGTTATACAATAAATACATTATACATGTCCTATTATACAATACATACATTATACATGTACTATTATACAATAAACACATTATACACGTCCTATTATACAATAAATACATTATACACGTCCTATTATACAATACATACATTATACATGTACTATTATACAATAAATACATTATACACGTCCTATTATACAATAAACACATTATGCATGTCCTATTATACAATAAACACATTATACATGTACTATTATACGCTATAAAATTATACATGTATAATTTACATGTAAATTATACAATAAATACGTTATACATGTCCTATTATATGCTATACAAATTATATGTCCTATTATACAATAAATACATTATACCTGTTCTTTTATACACTATACTCTAAACACATTATACATGTTCTATTATACACTATACACATACACGTTCTATTATACACTATACACCAGGGATGGACAACTTCCATGATAAAGAGGGCCAAAAAATTTTCAGCACTATTATTGGAGGGCCACATGACCACGCACTTCAAATAATTGGATATGAAAGACAATACAAATTATTCTCAATAAGAACACATTTTAAATCAATTCAGATCTGTATGTTTATTGCACGAACATACATCTATTTTCTGTATATAAATGCATTAACATGTCCTTAGCAACAAAGACAAAACATTTGCTTAATAAAAAAGTACAAAAAGGAATTTGAACTCATAAAGACACGTATGGATTTTAATATTGGTAAACGTTAGCCAACTTAAGTGAATGAAACGTTTACACGCGGCTATGTAATATTACTCCGAGATTATTCTCATAAAGGAAAAAACATGTCCTTATTTCGGATTTATTAAGTTCATATAATAGACGAGGTTCTAGGGGGGAACGTTTATTTAAAATCCGTTCCCCTGCCATATTTACTTTACTGTACACAGTGAGGATGCACTACTGGTGTGAGTGAAACGTATTCACTAATAATTAAAACAAGCTTTGATTCATTTCAGTGAGTGTAAGAGACCAGCTTCTGTAGGGGGGGAACATTTTTAGACAGGTGAAAAATCTCTCCCATACAAAGTGCAGAAAAGTATTTTTCAATACATGTAATAAGGGTAAACATGCGTACCTTTAATCAGTACAACAAATTACTGACATTTTTACATTCAAATACATGCTGTGCATACGTAGACTTTATCCAGTTGTGGTATTTTCACACAGCTGGTATTGAACCACCTTCCACATCTGTCACAAGCAATGTGTGTAGGATATTCATTTGTTGAAAGTCATGTTCAAAATAAAACATCACGCCAATTCTTTGATATGTCTGACATTATTACTTACCCACAAAGTTTCTGCAGTTGACTCACGTGCTTCCATCTCACCACAGAAGTGACATAGCTATTTACATATTCACAAAGCGCGCACTCAACAAAAAATAAAACAGTATTAAACAAACTCGTTTTAGTCAGAGTATCGTGATCAATGACTGCAAAGTCATATGGATCTCACATAGCCTTACACTAGCCTGCTCTCCGGGATAGTAAAAACATCCCTTTTAGGCTAGTTGCACCTTGTTATATTTGATCAGCCCCTCCCCAAGAATATTCCATTGACGTAATGGGTAATACATGGACAATGAATATAAAACATTCCAATTTAAATCAATACATATTTAGATAAACATATTTGATTACTTCATAGCATGTCATGACTTCTCTCTCTGCATCTCCTTTTCATTTTACATACGCACATCATTTCCATTTTGTACATTTTATGTATATCTCTCCTCTTCTGCAGAGGTTATACCAGTCCAGGTGAGTAAAAGCCTGAGTCCTGAACATCTTATTCTTTTGGCCCACCAGGTGCAGACTAGTCACAGGTAAGTATAAGCATAATATGTCCATATATTTTAACCTTTATGGGTGATGTGTATGTCTACATCATCACGCTGTCAGCAGTGTCCAGAGCATGAAACAGATACCAGGAGACAGGCCAGTACACCAGGAGACATGGAGGGGGCCGTAGGAGAGCAACAACCCAGCAGCAGGACCACTACCTCCTCCTTTGTGTAAGGAGGAACAGGAGGAGCTGTGCCAGAACCTTGCAAAATGACCTCCAGCAGGCCACTAATATCCATGTTTCTGCTCAAACCATTAGAAACAGACTCCATGTGGGTGGTATGAGGACCCAACGTCCACAAGTGGGGCTTACGCTTACAGCCCAACACCGTGCAGGGCGACTGGCATTTGCCAGAGAACACCAAGATTAGCACCATTGGTGCCCTGTGCTCTTCACGGATGAGAGCAGGTTCACACTGAGCACGTGACAGACATGACAGAATCTGGAGATGCCGTGGAGAATGTGCTGCTGCCTGCAACATCCTCCAGCACGACCGGTTTGAGAGTGGGTGAGTAATTGTGTGGGGAAGCATTTTTTGGAGGGCCACACAGACCTCCATGTGCTAGCCAGAGGTACCCACACTACCATTAGGTACCGAGATCCTCAGACCCTCAGACTCAGATTGTGAGATCATATGCTGGTGAGTGGGCTCTGGGTTTCATTTGATGCATGAAAATGCTGGGCCTCCTGTGGATAATGTGTGTCAGCACTTCCTGCATGATGAAGGCATTGATGCTATGGACTGGCCTGCCCGTTCCCCAGACCTGAATCCAATCAAGCACAGCTGGGACATCATGTCTCGCTCCATCCACCAACGTCACGTTGCACCACAGACTGTCCAGGAGTTGGCGGATGCTTTAGTCCAGGTCTGGGAGGAGATCCCTCAGGAGAACATCTTCCACCTCATCAGGAGCATGCCCAGGAGTTGTAGGGAGGTCATACAGGCACGTGGAGGCCACACACACAACTGAGCCTCATTTTAACTTGTCTTTTGATTTTGAGTATGCTTCCAAATCCAGACCTCCATGGGATGATTTGATTTACATTGATAATTTTTTGTTACTTTGTTCTTAATGAATTCCACTATATAATCTTCATCTTCTTTCGGCAATTCCCATTTAGGGGTAGCCACAGCAGATCAAACTCCTCCATCTGGCCCTGTCCTGAGTGTCCTCCACTGACACACCAACCACTCTCATATCCTCTACCACTGCATCCATAAACCTCCTCTTAGGTCTACCTCTCCTCCTCTTGCCTGGAAGTTCCATCCTCAAGACCCTCCTACCAATATACCTCTCCTACCTCCTCTGTACATGTCCAAACCATCTCAATCTCGCTTCTCTAACTTTATCTCCAAAACATGCTACATGTGCTGATCCTCTAATAAACTCATTTCTGATCCTATCCTTCCTCGTCACTCCAAATGAGAATCTCAACATCTTCATCTCAGACACCTCCATCTCCCTCACCTGTCTCTTTGTCAGTGCCACTGTCTCCAGTCCATACAACATAGCAGCTCTCACTACTGTCCTATAGATCTTTCCTTTCATTCTAGCAGACACCTCTCTATCACAGATCACCCCAGACTCTTTATGCCATCCACACCACCCTGCCTGCACTCTCTTCTTTACCTCTCTTTCACTTCCTCCATTACTCTGTACCCTCAACCCTAAAAGTAGGGTAAACTCGTCAACCTTCACCAAATCAACTCCTTGTAACTGGACCTGTCCACCGTCTGCCCTCTCATTCACACACATGTACTGTTTTACTCCTGCTCACTTTCATTCCCCTGTTCTCCAAAGCATATCTCCATCTTTCCAAGCTCACCTCCACCTGCTCCCTACTCTCACTACAGATCACAATGTCATCAGCAAACATCATAGTCCAAGGGGACTCCTGCCTAACCTCGTCCGTCAGTCTGTCCATGACAATTGCGAACAGGAAGGGACTCAGGGCTGATCCCTGATGTAGTCCTACCCCCACTTTTACCCAGTCTGGCATGTGGTGGTAAATTGGTACACAGTTAAATGTATTTTCAATTACGACTAGGGCGAAGGAATTACATGTACACATTTTTAATGACCTGGCGATAGTTGGAATGTGCAATGTTTAAATATAGTTTATGTTTCATGCACATTCATATGCACATGTTTAAATCAATCATATTCTCATAAGATAAACTATTAACAATGAAGATTAATTGTGTTGCAAATATTCGAAATATATATGGGCATTAAAAAAGTTTATTTCATTAGACGACATTAGCAGCCTATGTCACTTCTGTGGGGAGATGGAAGCACGTGAGTCAACTGCAGAAACTTTGTGGGTAAGTAATAATGTCAGACATATCAAAGAATTGGCGTGATGTTTTATTTTGAACATAAAATGTATGTTTTATGTTCTGATGTAGCCCTACCGCACATCTCACTGCTGTCACACTGTTCGCATACATATCCTGCACTACCCTCACATACTTTTCTGTTACTCCTGACTTCCTCATACAATACCACAACTCCTGTCTCGGTACTCTATCATAAGTACCGAGACAGAACAAACACACAATGTAACTCCTTCTGTCCTTCCCTATACTTCTCCATTCTGACCTTCCAAGATTCTGTTAAATAACCCAGTCAAAAACTCCACTGCTGTCTCTCACAAACATTTCCATGCCTCCACTGGAATATCATCCGGTTCAACTGCCTTACCACACTTCATTCTCCGAATTGCAGCAAGACACTCTCCTCGCCAGACAACACATTTCCATCTTTATCCTTTATCATCCTAACCTGCTGCACATCCTGCCCATCACGGTTTCTCTGTCTGGCCAATCTGTATAGATCCTTTTCCCCTTCCTTAGTGTCCAACTTCTCATACAGCTTGCTATATGCATTCTCTTTAGATTCTGCCACTGCTCTCTTTGCCTTGCGACACATCTCCTTGTACCTCTGTCTACTTTCTTCATCTCGCTGAAAATCCCAATTCTTTTTAGCCAACCGCTTTCCTCTCAAACTTTCCTGAACTTCCTCATTCCACCACCACAACTCATTGTCTATCTTCCTCTGTCCAGAGGTCACACCAAGTACCTTCCTAGCCACATCCCTCACTGCATTTGAAGTCTCATCCCATGTATCCAGAACACCACCACCATTACCCAGTACCTGCCTCACCTCATCCCTGAATTTTACATCACAGTCCTCATCCTTTAACTTCCACCACCTGATCTTAGGTTCCGCTCTCACTCTCTTCCTCTTCTTCACCTCCAAATCCATCCTATGCTGTTTAGCTACACTCTCCCCTGGTAACACCTTGCAATCACTAACCTATTTCATGTTTCGTCTCCTACAGAGGATATAGTTGACCTGTGTGCATCTTCCCCCACTCTTATACGTTACCCTGTACTCTTCCTTTTTCTTAAAGTAAGTGTTAACTACAGCCATCTTTATCCTTTTAGCAAAATCTACCACCATTTGTCCTTCTGTATTCTTTTCTTTAACACCATATCTACCCAACACCTCATCACCACTGTTCCCTCCACCAACATGTCCATTTAAATCTGCTCCAATAACCACTCTCTCTTTTTTAGGAACCTGCAAAACAACTTCATCTAACTCTCTCCAGAATTCTTCTTTCTCCTCCACATCACAACCTACCTGAGGAGCATAAGCACTGATGACATTCATCATCACCCCATCAATCTCTAACTTTACACAGATCACCCTGTCACTTACTCTCTTTACTCCACTAACCTCTTACTAAACTCATGCTTCAGGATTACCCCTACTCCATTTCTCTTTCTGTCTACACCATGATTTAATAGTTTGAAGCCACCACCAATGCTCCTGGCCTTGCTCCCCTTCCACTTGGTCTCCTGTACACACAGTATATCTATCTTCCTCCTCTCCATCGCATCAACTAGCTCTCTCCCTTTACCTGTCATAGAGCCCACATTCAACGTACCAACTCTAACCTCCACCTTCCTGCTCTGCCTCCTCTCCTTCATCCCGTATGGAATTTCTATTTTTGATCTGCATCATTTGATTTGGCGCAGTTTTTACACCGGATGCCCTTCCTGACGCAACCCTCCCTATTTATCCGGGCTTGGGACAGGCACTAAAATACACTGGTGTGTGCACCCTAGTGGCTAGGTTCTATATAACCTCTAGATATAAACAGATAATATGTTTGCCAACTTTATCAGAACTTGAAGTTATGATTCAAAATTTAGAAAGGAGGGGACAAAAAAGTTTGCTTATAGCACAGAATCAGTGAGAAAATTGATGAGGTTGATTGAGGAAAGCACAGAAACAAATAGTAAATACAAGGTTTTGATTACTTCAATATAAGTGGTTAATGAGGATATACTGTGTATGACACCTATTAAACTCCAGCATATGTCAATATACCAACCAGTTTTCCAGATATTTGTACTAAGTGTATGAATGAGCCGGGTCATACACTTTCACTGTTTATGGGAATGTATAACAATACGGTTTTTGGAGAAATGTTGTAAATACCTGTTGGGTGTGTTCATGTGTAAAATTTCATTGAATACCAAACTGTTTGGAATAGACCAGAAAGACTTTTTACAAACACCAAAACAATGCCTGGCACTGGACTTTGAACATCTTCAGGCCAGGAGGGCTGTAGCCAGAGCCGGAGTGGTTAATCGGGAGATTCGGGAGGATTCCCGATGGGCTGGCACATACCAATCTCTAGTTTGGGCCGATTATGAGGGAAAAATTATTTTGGGTCGGATTTGGGCATGAAACTCCCGGGCTGAAAAAGGGGTCCACTCCGGCCACTTGGAAGGTCCTACACTGAGACTGTGGATGAGGGAGCTCTCAAACTATCGGACCAGTGAGGTTGTAAGAGACAAGAGGGTTTTGACAGTCTTTGGGAACCATAAATGATTATGATGACGGATGAATGTTGTAAACCTCAATTAATGTGAATTTTGAAAGAGTATCAACATTGTAGATGTTTTATGTATCTATTTATTTCTCTTTATTATAATTATTATATATTTTTATTATTAGCTTTTTCATTCTATTGATACCAAATGGTAATGTGTGTGGGGTTGTACAAGTCTGATGTAGGCCTATAGTTGTATTGTTGTTTTGTCAATAAAGATACTTTGAAATAAGAAAAAACAAAGTGTCTATAATATTACAATAATACACATGAATAAAAAATGCATATAAATATTGCATGCATCCAAGTGTCAGGTGCGGCATTCAAACCTGGGCCTTTGTGTATGCAGCTAATAGAAACCAATATAATGCAACATTTTAAGGTACATTTTAAGGTACAACAAAGTTGTATTTTATGGGTAGAATCTGGTAGAAGGTGCCTCCAAGTCTCACTTTTTCTCTCATTTTTTCTTTTCCTCCCCCACCCCCCAATCCCCTTCTTTGATGGACTATCCCACATGAGTAGACTGGATAGGCCATAATTCACGAAATTTACTAATTATGTTACATAAATTATTGTGCAACGCTGTTCCCATCATACTGCTTCAGACTGCAGTTGTGACCGAGCTCTTGTTGAGTTATTTTGAAACATGACCTTAGACCAGACATGGGCAAACTACGGCCCGTTAGGCTTATCCGGCCCGCCGAACTTGTCCAAATTATAGTAAAAACCCCCATTTACCCTTTTCTCCTTTCCCCCTGCATTTACATGATGTATATTGGTGTTAGTTTTCATGTTTACCAAATATCTTTCAATTAAAGTTTGGTGCATTTTGGTTAATTATTTTATTGGTATAAAACATTAATACGAGAGGAAGAAACAGGACAAAAAACAAAAGGATGTAAGAAAGCACAAGAGCTGTACAGTGTGAAGAGTCCTGTGTGCTATACCAGCGCTACACTGGAGTAGTGCATCGCAGGAGGGCAGGCCAGCCAGCAGTGTGTGAAGGGGAGGGGCTTCACTGTGCAGGGGCGGGCTTGGGCCGGCAGACGGGGGGCAGGACCCTGCGAGAGTTGGTCTTCACCCAAGGGTGCTCCATGACGCTCTTCATGGGTAGACGCATGGCAGGACTGTGTCTCAGCAGCTTGGAGATCAGGTCCCGCGCTCCGTCAGAGACCAGCTTAGGAAACTGCAGGTCCACCTGACTCACACACACACATTAAAAAGTGTAGATACATGTAGATGACATTTGTTTTAGCCTTCTACACAGAGTATCACTAGGTGCAAGAGTGGTTACACCCGCCACACTGATGTTCAGATATGTATGGTACAGCAGTATCGACCAATCAGGAAACTCCACTGGGAGGGAGCGGTCCTCCCTGCCTGCTGATCATCGTGTGTGTGAGAATGACGCATACTGAAGGGACAGCCAACTGCTTTGTGTGTGTGTGTGTGTGTGTGTATATATTTGTGTGTGTGTTTGGAGGGAGAAGGTTTGGATCGTAATGTGGGACAAAGGACATGGACGCCAAAGTCTGTCTGAACTTGGCAAAGAAACTCAAGTCTAACCAGTTGCCTAATTTGACACTATTCATACCATTATACCCTGTGAACAAAACTCTAGCTGCAAATCTATATAAGGAACAAAGTTTATATCAAGGAAATTGACAATTTGCCTAAAAAATAAAAGTGTAAACAATCACGGACACACACACACACACACACACACCTTGGTGATGCGTTTGTACGTCTCCGAGTGGCTGGCCGTCTCAAACGGGGGGTGACCAACCAGGCACTCGTAACACAGCACGCCGATGCACCACAGATCAACCTTCTCATCATGGGAGTGACCCTCGACCATCTCAGGAGGAAGGTAGTCAAGGGTGCCACACATGGTGCGACGTCTACACACACACACAAAAACAAATACACATGTGCTTTATCTCCGAGTTAGAGTAGAAGTGACATCAGTGACCCGTATATGAAAGTAAAAATACTTTGAGGCAACTTTTCAAAAGGAAGAAAGCAGTGCCATGGGGACATTTCATACAACCGGCCGGGCCACGTATTACAGAATGTGCGTTACCGTAACGATGGGGCATGGACGGACCAGCCGAAGTCTGCAATTTTGAGTTCCCCTCTGAAACCCAGTAACAGATTCTCTGGCTTGATGTCCCGATGGATCACTTTCTTCTCATGACAATACTGCAGAGCATCTGAAACCTCCTCCATGTACTGTGTACGTACACACACACACACACACACACACACACACACACACACACACACACACACACACACACACACACACACGTAATCTACAGCTGAAATCAACCATAATAGGAAGGAGGAGAAAGAGAACAGGTTTTTTATGCACTGTGATCTTATGACTGGCTGTGTCAGGTGCCAGGAGGTTAAAGGGCAGGGGTGGAAGGGTCATCTCACCGTGGCTGTGCGCTGGTCACTGAAGCGGCCACAGCGCTGCAGTTCCTTGTACATCTCTCCTCGCGGCGCATACTCCAGGATCAGGAACACACGCGTGGAGTCGTAGAAATAGTTATAGAAGGCCAAGATGTTGGGGTGTCTACACACACACACAGTTAAAACCAGACATTCCACATGGATGAATGAAATGGGCCTTTTAAAATAACATTAGCAGAGCTGCAATCATCCATTAGCTATCAGAAATGCATTCAAATGCAAGTCATATCTAAACCAGCCTTGATCAATCATAAGGTGGTCAAGCCAATCCAGACAACTGTGCTCAGGACCAGTGATGGCTTAGTTACCTTGAAAAAGTAATAAGGGGGGGGGGGGGGGGGGGTTATTCCAAGACCAAGAAGCGGGTTAAGTGATAAAACCGGGCAAGTTAACTCGGAATTCACAGAAACTCGAGGTTTTCCATTCCAGAAACCGAGTTTAGAGAGAACCTGAGTCAGTTACTATAGCAGGGGTACTCAACTGGCGGACCGCGGTCCGGATCCGGACCCGAACGCAGTCCTGTCCGGACCCAATCTCATTCCTGATTAACTGGATACGGACCAAAACAAAAACGTAGCATATATTTCAGGGCTATTGAAAAAACACTCCGTCACAAGTGTTACGTTTGCCACCCCCGCTCAACAACTTACGTTCGCCACCCCCCCCGGGCTACAAGCCTGGTTGACGCTTCGCGAGCGGTGCGAGGGTCCGCGCGGCGAAAATTACGTAATCGCTGAAGCTCCGCGTGCGCCGCGCTTCAGCGCAATGAACAAAGTCACGTTTTCAGGGTTCATACACCTTTATAAGGTGGAGTTCAAGCACTTGTACGTCACTTTCAAGGTCCATTTCAATATTTCCCAGCATGTTAAACATAATTAAGTTAAATATTTATACATAAAAAGCGAATTATTTCGAGTATATCACATTATTTAATGGTTGTTTATTTTAAAAACGCCCAATCTTCACGTCTTCACGTTCTCATGTTTCGTCCTGGAATTACAAGAGGCTCGTATTTGTTAACCTAATACAAGAGAACTATTCAGTCAGACAGATATTTGTTGTGAAACCAAGTAGTTACAATTTAGTACTTTAACCTAAATTCCATCACTTTTCAAACCTGAAACACATAGCAACATTAAAATTGGTCAGGTAAATGTTCATTCCCCTGTTTTGAGGGGTGTTTCTACCACATATTGTTTCGGACAAAACACCACAACCCCCCCCCCCCCCCCCCAAGGCAGAACTTGCCTTCCACGGCAGCACAACTGCGATGTACGTGCACCTAAAAACATGTTGTGGCTGATTGTGACAATGATGAAGAGGGACCGTCATCTCTGCAATCTAAATTACTAGTTAGCTGCTAAAGTTAGCGTAAACAGAGCGTTAACTTAGTACTTACTTATCGTGGTAGCTGTAAAAGTTAACATTAGTGATGGCGATTTGTTTCATTAGCCTTAGCACGCATTCGTGTATTCTGTAATGTCAGTGAGACCAAAATCTTATTTTTGTGAATAATTCCTTAGTTTCAGGTACCTACCTAATTTGATTTAAACGTAGCTACATTTAAATCAGAGACAAATGAAAGGAAGAAAAACCTAAAAATAATAATTTCTTTATTAATGTATTTATTTTTGCGTTGTTTAAGCCAGTGCCTTATACTTATTTTAATAATTGTTTGTTGCATCAAGCTGCATATTTCATTAAAGGTTTAATGAACTATGATCTTATTGTTTTTTTTTTTAGCTGAAATCTAATGATGATTATATAATAGCATTTGCATTCTAGTGTGATAAGCTGTATGTTTTATATTCAATTAACGCACGATCCGATTAGTTGACTATAAAAATAATCGTTTGTGGCAGCCCTACTTACATCCATAACATTATTAAGCGTCACCTTTCAAATATTACACAACGCGGATCAGCCCTCAATTTTCTCCAGATTTTTTATACATCGCTCTTCGTTTTTTTTGCTAGTGGAAGTTTTTTTTTATAGTGTAGGAGATGCGGAACCTGTCAGCAAAGCTTCTGTATGTCGGTCTGTCCGAAAAGTATGTCTGGCATTAAAACGGCTAGTGCCCAGTTTTGTGGTGTTTCCTGGGCATACGCCAGTTATGGACATCAATGAATTCCATAGCATTGTAGGTTTTTTTTTTTTTTTTTACTCACACAGGCAATAAAGAAATTAGGCAAAGGAGAAGCAATATATAACCAACTTCGTTTCATTTACATTTTATGAATTTCCTAGAGTGATTGATGGAACCCACATATGCTACCTATTACAGCACCATAAAAAAAAACTGTTCTTGGCAGTGATTCACAAAGGAATGATGTCCAGACTTATTTAAATCAAATGAATCTGAATGCCAGACAATGTGTTAAGAACCTTGGCGTCACCTTTGATAATGAGCTCAACTTCAAATCACATCATGACTACATGCAAGACAGCTTACTTTCACCTTCGAAACATCGCTAAGGTACGAGATATGCTCTCTCCTGCTGACAGTGAAAAACTTGTCCATGCATTTATCACACCAAGGCTAGATTATTGTAACGCTGTTCTATCTGCTCTTCCAAAGAGCTCTATTTCGCACCTACAGCGAGTTCAGAACGCGGCTGCAAGGGTTCTGACCCGCAGGAGAAAGAGAGATCATATTACACCTGCACTCCACTCACTGCACTGGTTACCTGTCAGCTTTAGAATAGATTTTAAAGGTTCTAGTCATGGTTTTTAAATCTCTTCATGGTCTTGCCCCTCTTTACCTCAGTGAAATGATGGTTAGATATGTTCCAGTCAGGTCTCTCAGGTCTTCAAACAGTAATCTACTGGTGATTCCTAAAAGCCGATTAAAGATTGGCGAGGGTGCTTTTAGCCACTATGGCCCAAAACTCTGGAATTCTCTTCCTGAAGAGCTCAGAGGCATTTCATCCCTGCATAGTTTTAAGAACAGTCTCAAAACATTCCTGTTTAGATCCGCTTTTAGTTAAGAAATTCTCAATCTTATTTACTTTATTACATTATGTTGTCTATTATTTTCTAAATCCAATTATCTTAGTTTTATTTACTTTACTTTTTATTATCTTTTTTACTTTACTTTTTGTGTTATTTTAATATTTTTATCTTTAATTTCTTTTAACATTTTCTTTTTGTCTTATCTCCTTTTAATGTTTATTTTATTTATACTGTAAAGCAATTTGAGTTGCATGTATGTATGAAAGGTGCTATACAAATAAAGATTATTATTATTATTATTATTATAAAACATGAAGGCAATTAAATAAACAGAAAATCCATCCATAGCATTAATGTACAGGTACTAACCTTTATAACCTGTAATGAATAATGTTCTTATCTTTAATGGTAACAAAAATAACATAGCTATTGTAACAGACCATTTTCCCCATCAAGATCTAATGTGATTCTTCCCACCTCATCACAAATGTTGAAGCCAGATGGCCAGGATCTGTACATGATTCCACACTGTACAACAAATTTGAACAGGGTAGGCCTGCAGTAGTTTTGCTAGTTCACATGCAGTGTAATAGTCAAATCATTGCAAACCCTAGTGAGATTATAGGACACTATGACGGCCTCCTTCATGGAGACAGAGGGTATCCCTGCCTGCCCTATACCTCATGACTCCTTATTCAGATCCTGCACCTGGACCACAGTCCCAATACAATCAGGCTCACAGCAAAACCAGGGCAGTGGCGGACGAAGTACACCAATTATGTACTTGAGTAAAAGTACAGTTACCTTGCATTGAATATTACTCAAGTAAAAGTATTCACCTCAATTTTTTACTTGAGTAGAAGTACAAAAGTATCTGCCTTCAAAAATACTTAAGTATTAAAAGTAAAAGTAAAAACCTTTTTTTCTTAGCGTCACATCAAAACTCCTAGGCCTACACGATCAACAGGTGAACAGGAAACAGTGCCTTACATTTGCCTAGCAAACACAAAATACACAAAACTAGCCTATATTATCCTCACGACAGTCATCTCCAAACTTTATCCATATTAATAATTCACACTAGAAAGGTAGACAAGTGGACAAACCGTTTAATATGAAAACATAATTCACCACCAAACAGAACAATAATTTTGAACCGGTCACTTCAGTCCAGCTTGGGGGACTTTTTCTGAGGTTATATGTTGTCCACCACATGGCGGGACAGGGAAGCTAGAAGCTACTGAACTCATAATATTAAACTTGGCCGAATAATTAATATAATAATAATCAGGGTTGCCAACTCTCACGCAATGAGCATGAGACACACGCATTGACTGTCTTTACCAGAGACCGTCTTCACTCGCACTTCACTTCACATGCATCCGATTTCTCACACAGAAAAAAAATCTAGTTTATTTACCTCTGATCTAAATCTATGATTCAATGAGTTACTAGTTAGCTCTGGTGCCAACCACCGGCGATCGATCGCGATATAATACTTAATTTGTGTCCAACAATTTACACTCGCCGCCACCCCCACCCCCCGCCAACATTTTACACACATGCCGCCCCCCCCCCCCCAACCCTGATAATAATAATTTAAATAATAATTTTAATAATTTTGCTTCGCTCATATTTGCTTGCCTTCGCCTCCCTCATAGGAATGAATTGCGAAGTTCGCGTCGCTTGTCCAAATTTGCGTGTTTGTGTCACCGGCTTTAACGTTTGATGTGGGAATTTCCTGTGGTAAACTGGCGCTTAGCATCTCCACAGATTACAATTTAGGTACTAGCACACTGCTTTGGATAAAAGCATCTGTTAAATGTAGTGTACTTCAATGTGATATAATTAAGCGGGGTATATAAACCTACTAATCTAATGGTGAACTTACTTCGATGTGCTTTTTCAAGTTTGACAGCGAGTTCATAAATGATAACAGCGATGTGTTCTTCGGAATGCAGAGGAGGATAATTTTTCTTTTCGAGGAACTCAAACATTTCGCCTAAATAAGGCCAGGGGTGTTGGGGGAAGACATCTATTGCAGCCATGTCAGATACTCAGCCATTTAGCGTACAAATCTTAATCTCTTACTGAGCGCTGATTGGTTATAGTCTGTGACATGGTACACTTTTACCTTTCGGTATTTCATTAAACGTTGATTAAAAATGAAAAAGGAACGACATGTTTCTGTAAATGTAGCGAAGTGAAAAGTAAAAATTTTCGCTTTGAAATGTAGTGAAGTGAAAGTATAAAGTCTTACCAAATAAAAGTACTTGAGTAAAGTACAGATACATGGAAATGTTACTTAAGTACAGTAACGAATTACATTTACTTAGTTACTGTCCACCACTGAACCAGGGCAAGAATTGAAATGACCCTAGGAATCCTCGAGGCCAGGTTCCAGTACCTGAAGGGGCTCAGAGTTACCCCTGAGAGGGCGTGCCACATAATAACTAGGGATGCACCGATCCAATATTGGTATCGGATATCGGGTCCGATCTAGAAAATTTTTCTGGATCGGAAAACGTGAAAAGAAGCCGATCCAAATGACCGATCTTTTGCTCCATTTATTCCTGCCATTGTATGCATTTACTGGGTGCCACTGACGCAGAGCGTCATGACGTCTCGTGCGTAATGCTTCATGGCTCCCGCATGGTTAAACACGAGTAGCAACAATGGAGCGATCCAAAGAATCAGCCGTGTGGAGGTTTTTCACACTCGCCTCACCAACAAGTCCAACAGCTTTGTGTAACATATGCAAAAGACAAGTGTCGAGGGGCGGTGATAACGTTACGAGGTACAATACTACTAACCTTATCAGGCACCTACAAAAGCACCACGCTAAAGAACACGCAGAGTTTGTCCAACTAACCAACTCGAAAGGAAAAAGTACAACTAAACAGGCAACTTTGGCAGACACTCTTCTAAGACAGGAAAAACTCCCACCAAACAGCATAAGAGCCCAGAAAATTACTGCGAGGGTGATGGAGTTTATTGTTTTAGGACTACAACCACTGAATATAGTGGAAAATGTAGGATTTCGTCGTCTAATGGACTACTTGGAACCAAGATACATTGTGCCGTCAAGAAAATATGTTTCGGAAACAGCACTGCCCGAGCTCTACAGTAAAGTCCGCAAGCAAATATCAGGCGAGCTAAAATGTGCACAAGTTCTCAGCTTTACAACAGATATTTGGACATCTGATGTGAGCCCCATGTCTCTGCTAAGCCTCACAGTGCACTGGCTCAACCCCACCTGTGAGCACCGCAGTGCAATGCTCGGAGCAAAAAACTTCCGCGGCTCACACACAAGTGACTCTATTGCGACAGCGCTGACAACCATGATCGATGAGTGGGAAATCCCGTTCGATAAAATGCATGTAATTTTGAGCGACAACGCTGCAAACATGAAGGCGATGGACAGTATGAAAGTGCGCAACTTGGGCTGCTTTGCGCACACATTACAGCTAATTGTCAACGAGGGTTTGCTGTCTCAAAGGAGCCTAAATGATGCGCTGACAAAGTGCCGGCATATTATTGGGCATTTCAAACATTCTCAGTTGTCATATTCACGGCTACACAACATCCAGATTGAAATGCAAATGCAGCCAAAACGTCTTCAGCAAGATATAAAAATCAGATGGAACAGCACTTATTATATGATGCAAAGCCTTCTGGAGCAAAAGAGAGCTCCGAGTGCCCATGTTGCAGATCATGACCTGCCTGCAACATTGACTTCCCTTCAGTGGGCCTAGCTGGAGAGAGCAATGATTGTCCTGGCTCCATCTGAAGAACTGACGAGGAAAGTGAGTTCATCCACAGCTTCTGCTGCTGATGTAATTCCAGCTGTCACTGTTCTCAAACGCATTTTGGGTAAAGAAGGTGATTGTGACTGGGATCAAAACTATGAAAACAACCCTGCTACAAGCTGTGAACAACCGCTTCAGTGCTGTGGATGATGAGCTCCTCTATGCCCTTGCCACCTTGCTGGACCCACGATACAAAGACAGGTATGATAACTGTTCATGTGATGTAACTTAAAAATTAAATTAGTATTAATATAAGGAATGCACAGATAAAGGTACATTCTTACTCTAAACTACCAGAGTAAACAAAATGATAGTTGTTTTAATTATTTTTGCCACAATGCATAAAAATGCATTGCATTGCATGCATAATAACTATTAAGTTTTTTGTTTCAGATATTTTACAGGGGCTGATTCTGCAAAGAAAGCTAAAGATGCATTAATCAAAGAGTTGGAGGAAGAAGAACTGAGAAGCACCACATCTGATGCAACAGATGAGGCAGAGCCACCTGAAAAAGTGCCTCATGTGGAGGCAGCAGCAACAACAACACTGGCACCATCAGCAGCAGCAGCACCTTCAAGTAAAAGCAGCTTTATGCAAGAGTTTGAGCAAATTCTTGAGGAGTGTGAGGAACCTGGTGCAGCAAGCACTTCTAGCATCGCTGTCCAAGTGCAGACCTATTACTCAGAGAAAACCGTTCCTGCATCAGATGACCCATACCAATACTGGGGAGTCAACAGACAGAGGTTCCCTGCCCTTGCTGCTGTTGCCACAAAATACTTGTGTGCCCCATGCACCAGTGTTGAAAGTGAGAGACTATTTAGCACAGTCTCAAACATCATGGATGAGAAGAGAAATAGATTAACTGCAGACAGTAGAGATGCTTGCTTTCTTGAGCAAGAACCTGCTCCAAGGGCTTGAGTGAGGGGCTAGAACTATTTGGTATATGTTACTGCGTTAAATAGTTTACGGTATTTGAAAGTATGTTTGGTATGAATATTTAAGTTTCCAATAGATCCTCACTCCATGTTACTTTATTTTTTGGATCTGCTTCTTATATTGCACTACTACCTGAAGATTTGATTGTGTTTTTAGGAATATTTAAGTTACCTCATCTAATGCTGCTCTGTGTTATATTGCACTATTACCTGTTTACACTATTTGGAGGTTTGGTGTGTATTTATAGGAATATTTAAGTTATCAATATATCCTCAACCAAATGCTGCTCTGTGTTATATTGCAGTGCAATATCTGTTTACAGTACTTTATCTGTGGTTTAATAGTTTATCAATAGTTTATCTGCACTTGGTGCAGCTGGTATATTTTTGTATTTTCTGACAAAATTTAGACTAATTAAGATTTTTATATTTGAACAGAGTGTTTATGCTGTTGCATGGCTTTAATAATAAATAATATATCATTCATATTAGTTTGATATGTTCATATTCATTTAAGAAAGTAATGTAAAATTTGGTATCGGTTGGTATCGGGTATTGACCGATACTTAAAGCCATTATATCGGTATCAGGACTAAAAAAGCTGGATCGGTGCATCTCTAATAATAACGGCATATGTGGTATTACACAACATTGTAACCATCCAGGAAGAGCGACAGCCTACCATCTCTGACATGCCCACAGACGAGGAACCTTACATGCATGTGGGTGACAGAGATGGTAGAGTTGTCAGAGACTCCATCTGCAATCACTGCTTTTCACATTAAATCATGCACCCCCCCCCCCCCCCCCCCCCCCCCCCCCCCCCCCCAAACCCTGTAACCAGGGCTTAATCCTGTCGGAACAGGATCCGGGAACCCTTTCATTTTGAAAGGTGCTTTCCGGGAACTGTCTGCCTCGATCCGGTAACTTTCAAGCCTACTAATTATAATTTAAGAAGAAATCTGTCTGCGTTGAACCAATTGAACAAAATTCTATAAAAGACATTTTTTTAAACACAAGATCCACATTCAGGCTTCCTAAATCACACAAGAGCTCTCCTTTTTAGCGATGCCTTTCCGCATCTCCCCTATAAAGCCTGTTTATACTTTTGCGAGTGACCATAGCGCGCGACTCCGCACACCTCGTGCGAACCTCTGCGAACGGCGGAAGCGTTCATACTTGCCGCGTCACATTCTATGCACTGTTGCCCGAAACGATATATGGTAGTATAAAGAAACACCCCTCAAAAAAAAAGGGGAGGAACATTTACCTGACGAATTTTAATGTTGCTTTGTGTTTCAGATTTGAAAAGTGCTGGAATTTAGGCTAAAGTACTTGAAAATGCACTTCTGCACTTAAAACACTTATAAAATACATGTAAATAATTCAAGTCATTTATATATACGAATTGGCTTGTTATATTGGCATTTGTGCGCCTAAGCGTTGCGTTTTGTGTGCGATCCGGTGACGTTGTTGGCCGCAGTGATCCTGTGTCTCATGCCGCTGTTTGCATTCCAGCATCGTTTGATTTACAAATTAAGCACTGCCTGTAACCTTTTAATATACATTAGTCAAATTCACTGTCATGTTTCATTATTTCATTTTTCCTGTAAATAAATATAATTTAGGATATATTTTAAGAATACCACTCAGATTAGACCTGGAATTAGTAAATGTTCAATTTAAAAAAATTTATTAAAAACTCAGTATTATAAATGTGGAGAATATAATAAAATAATCACGCCCTTCTGTTAAATATAAAAACATTTTCACTCACGCATCAACTCTGTTGGCAATTTTTTTGACATGCTGACTGCCTTTCTCTAGCAGCTACCATAGTATTACATTTACATTTAATAATATCTAAATATTCTGCATACGCAGTCATTAATACTTCAAGCTATAGGTGGTGTGAAATACGATGCTTGGCTGATTTTCACGTTCAAGTCCATGATAAATCTTATTTATCTCCATTCCATTAAGAATGCCTTTTATAGTTACGCGTGAACGCACTTCTGTCTGGGTCAACCTACTCAAAGTTGAGTGACCCCGATTACATTAACTCCGATCAGCCGTTTTGGAACCGAAAACTCTGAGTACGTCAGATCGGGGTAAGACAACTCAGAGTTCAGGGTTAAGTTTAGAGTTTGTTAAACCCGCTTTCTGGAATACCCCCCAGATTACTGATTACTCCTTTTAAAAGTAACTTAGTTACGTTACATATTACTTAATTTTAAAAGTAACGTTAGATTACTTTAGTAGTTACATTCAGCAGCAAAATGAGTTTTTCCAATACTCACTTTATTGGAAGTGCTTTTTTTATCAGTAAAATAAAGTGCTTTTTTTTTATCTCCTGACATTACGTTTGTGTCGTTGCGCGGTATTATTTGTAAATATATTTGTAAACGTAATACAAACAAACTATTCAGTCTGACAGCTATTTGTTGTGAAACGAAATACCATACAATTTCAAGCATTTACAAGCAGGCTACGTTAGCCAAAATTCCAGCACTTTTCAAACCTGGAACACAAAGCAAAATTAAAATTCATCAGGTAAATGTTCCTCCCCCTGTTTTTGAGGGGTGTTTCTTTACACTACCACATATCGTTATGGGAGAACACTGCACAGAATGATGTGAACGCGCTCGCACGCTCACAGGTTCGCGCAGCGTGCGGAGTTGAGCGCTACGGTCAGACGCAAAAGTATAACAGCCAAAAAGAAACCAAAAATATATATTTTTACTAAGGAAAATAAAATGGTACCGCACAGTTACTTGGATAAGTAACTTTAATCTGATTACTGGACTGGAAATAGTAACGCGTTATATTATTCGTTACTGAAAAAAGCGGTAAGATTAGAGTAACACATTACAGACATCACTGCTCAGGACACAGATGAACCCAGATGAAGGTGTGAGGATTCTCACCCTCACGTGCAGGAGAAGCACCACTCACCTGAGGTGGGACTGGATCTCTATCTCCCTCCTGAGCTGGTGCTCCACCCCCTCCTTCTCCATCTGGGATTTGAAGAGCACCTTCAGTGCCACAATGGCCTTGATCTTCTTATCTCGGGCAAGGTACACATTCCCAAACTTCCCCTTTCCCAGCGGTCTTCCGATGTCGAAGTCCTTAATGGTGAACTTCCTGCAGTGGCGAAGACAGTTTGACCCATTACCTACAAGGCTTGTCTAATAACTTCAAAATAACGCAGGCACTGTGGATTTTTAATGCATCTTAAATTCAGAAATCTACAATCAGTTGCCACAGAAGATGATACTGAGATGGAGGTTTATACTCTTGAACTAAAGTATCCTGGTTCAGTTTTGGAGTAGGAGAAGAACAACTCACTTCTGTGTCTTCACTGGGACTCTCCCTGGGCCTGGAAGTGAAAAGAAATTTATAGCCAATAGCGACCACAGACACACGAGAAGTGTCTGAATAAATCTTGTGTGGAAACACTCATCCCTGTTAAAAAAATGTGGACTCTATAATCCAACAGCACTGACTAAACAGGGAGGAGAACTAGTGTGTGTTACCCATGGCTGCGTGTCTCTCTGTTCCGGGATCAGTCTCTTCTCTGGAGGGTCCGCCCATGGCACTCTAACACACAAGATTGATCAAATCACACCATTAACTTTCACCATTTATTTGACGCACAACCGTTTACATGTGGACGTTAACGAATGGCGAGCTCGCGGAGGCTGAGGCACGAACACATGTTAACTAGCTTAACCGGCTTGCTGACGGAGTTTCTAGCAATCACACGTTAGTTTGCGCCTATTAACTTAAGAAAACGTGTGTGAGGCGACGACCTGTCCGTTACCTGTGCGAGAAGACCGGTGGGGTCTCTGTTCTCCTTGTTCTGAAACCACAGAAAGCGTCTCAGTGTGAGATCACATAACACTAAAACACCAAACCCTGATCACCTGGATGAGCTGCCCAACGTTAACGGACCGACAGGCCCGAACCAAGACTGGTTCCGTCCACACCGACCAGTTACACAACTGGGAAGAGTTCAGTTCCATGTACACACACATCTGTCCAGCGATCACACAACCATGTGTACATATATAAGCGCACACACACACCGAACAACCGTGCGTACGTACACACACACACACACCGAACAACCGTGCGTACGTACACACACACACACACACACACACACACACACACACACCGAACAACCGTGCGTACGTACACACACACACACACACCGAAGAACCGTGCGTACGTACACACACACACACCGAACAACCGTGCGTACGTACACACACACACACACACACACACACACCGAACAACCGTGCGTACGTACACACACACACAGAACAACCGTGCGTACGTACACACACACACAGAACAACCGTGCGTACGTACACACACACACAGAACAACCGTGCGTACGTACACACACACACACACACACACACACCGAACAACAGTGCATACGTACACACACACACACACACACACCGAATAACAGTGCGTACGTACACACACACACCGAATAACAGTGCGTACGTACACACACACACACACACACACACACACACACACACACACACACACACACACACACACCGAATAACAGTGCGTACGTACACACACACACCGAATAACCGTGTGTAGGGGTGGGCGATATAATATTGTTCACAAAAATACCGGTACATTTCTTTATTCGATAGGATTTCGCTATATCGCGACATTATGACGTAAGGACGCAGGTTGTGCGTGCAGCGCGCAAAATAAACATGGCCAACAGCGGAGAGAGCAGCAGTGCTCACACTGTGAATGATTTAGTTCCTAAACGAGTAGCTACATCAGTAGTGTGGAAGTATTTCATGAACAGTTCACGTTAAAAGTTCACAATTTTAATTATGAACTAGTTCAAAGTTCAGTTCATTTTACTTTTTTTTCCAAATAATTCAGATATTCAAATACTTTTTTCATGATTTGGCTGTTGCGCAATCAAGGGGCAGACACAAATGCGAAGTAGATTTTATTTCACATCTTACATCTGCAGACGACACGCGAGTGGACCGCGAATGACGTGGCATGATGAATAGAGAACTAACGCTTAATACACTAAAAGGCAGCGGAAGTGACAAGGGCACAAAACTAGACCAAACAAGAGTACAACTAATTGTTACATACACTGACATGAACAAACACACGGGAAGCAAGTAACGGCCATACATGAACATGAAGTCTAGCAGAATATACATGTATTGCCAGGCACAATATCACAATAACACGGAGACCAAACATGAACTGAAAACCTAAAACACTACGAACCTGAAAATGGAACAGAGACTTTAACCATACACAAACACGAAGCTAATCAAAACCACGAATCACAGATAAGGCGTGAATACCGTGCACACCCAACTAGGAAATAAAGAAACGACAATGATCCCCGAAGGTATAGTCTGGACATAGGCTATATATTCACACCAACTAGGAGATAAAGAAACGACAATGATCCCTGAAGGTATAGTCTGGACTAGGGTTGCAGCGGTAACCGGTTTCACGGTATACCACGGTATTAAAATGCACGGTTATCATACCGTGTGCGTCTGCTTATTACCGGTAAAAAGCAAGCCAGCGGAAAAACTGACCCGCGCATGCGCAACTCCGCTCCGGTTCAGCTACTCAGCACACAGCGGTGAGAATGACAGAAAGTGCATCAGACTTAACAAATGTTTAATAAAAAAAAAAAGCTAAACTAAAATCAGCGGCGAAAATGACGTTGGCTCCACCCGTGCGCGAGGGTCTCGCGCGCTGTCGATTCGCGAGGTCGTACACTATGCGCGCCGCGCCTCAGCGCAATGAACAAAGTCATGTTTGCAGGGTTCATACACCTTTATAAGGTGGAATTAAAGCACTTGTACATAACTTTAAAGGTCCGTTTCAATATTTCCCAACACTTAAGTTAAATATTTATACATATACTCGAAATGATTAGCTTTTTCATCACATTATTTAATGGTTGTTTATTTTCAAAACGACCAATCTTAACGTCTACACGTTCTCTCATTTTTCGTCCGGGAATTACAAGAGGCTCGTATTTGTTAACGTAATGCAAGAGAACTGTGCGGAGTCGCGCGCTACGGTCACTAGTGAAAGTATAATTCTAGCTTTTTATGGTCCTTGCTTTCACTGGATGTGAAAGACGCCATTAATTTACATGCGTTCATTTTCAAATTCTAACGTGTCTGTTTTTCATATGTTAAAACCAGACTCTGTGTGAACGCCTTAAAATAGAAATCTCTATTCTGACGGTCATGTCAGAAATAAATCCTCTCTTTCTGCAGTATCTGGTTATATTCTAACTTGGCAGTACAACGGACGTTTACAACAGTTGTTGATCAGACACTGACCCAGGCTGAGTTTATCAGATACTAAATAATTTAAACTTAAATAATTGTACTGAAATCCATGATTTAGGTTTCTCTAATTTTGCAGTATTTATATAAACATGTTTACAGCTTTTTTTTTTTTTTTAAAGGAGACATTTTGTATAGCTACAATAGTTCCAGGTTTCTACAATAAATAGTTAATTGAACAAAAAAACTTGTAATTTCTTTAAGGGTCAGTGTATCTTTTAATAATATACAAACTAACTGTGATACCGTGATAACCGTGATACCGCGGTATTTTCTGAGACGGTTATCATACCGTGAAAATCTCATACCGTTGCAACCCTAGTCTGGACATATACACACCAACTAGGAGATAAAGAAACGACAATGATCCCTCAAGGTATAGTCTGGACATAGGCAATACACACACACTTGTAAAACTAAGACGAGCTAACACGGAACAGCTGAAACAGAGGGGCGGAACAAGAACAAGGAAAACATAAAAACGATGTGACTAAAAGGGGGCGGAGCCAGACGTGACAAGTACAAGCTAGAAATCACTATACGTTCTTATACGTGCTATGCCTACCCCGCTCTGCTGCAATTCATCACGGGTAACGTCGTGCGGAAGCCAGTATGTTATTAACTAGCCAGTATGTTAACTATTCTCATGCGGACACTACGTTGCCCACAATGCATTGCGCACACAACATCAAAACCATTTCTGTCTGGTGATGCATGATTTAAGCGGCACCAGCGAGAATACAGGAGGGAGGAAATTTCTCTCGTTGCGTTTCAAAAGAGAAAACAGATGTCACTCAGTTTTCAATGGAAACAAATTCCAACGTTCATTTACAGTGATGTCTACCGTTCATGACACATAATGTGAACTAATTCACGTTCAAGTTATTAAAAAATGTGTTTTGTTCAGTTCAACGTTCACGAAAAAATGAGCGTGTTCAATGAACGCGTTCTTTTGAACTCGCACAACACTGTGAATAGTGAATTTACTTGAGTTTCTATTTTACCAACTTCCGCCCTGTCCTGCCTCTCTTCTTCGCGCAACTCATTTGGGACGTAGACTTGACTTATTACTGCCTCTTTGTTATGACCTTTTGGGAAGAAAAAATATCGAGATATATATCGTATATCGCCATTCAGCTAAAAAATATCGAGATATTATTTTTGCTCCATATCGCCCAGCCTTAACCGTGCGTACACACACACGCCGAATAACCACCGTGTGTACGTACACACACACACACCGAATAACCACCGTGTGTACGTACACACACACACACCGAATAACCACCGTGTGTACGTACACACACACACACCGAATAACCACCGTGTGTACGTACACACACACACACACACACACACCGAATAACCGTGTGTACGTACACACACACACACACACACACCGAATAACCGTGTGTACGTACACACACACACACCGAATAACCGTGTGTACGTACACACACACACACCGAATAACCGTGTGTACGTACACACACACACACCGAATAACCGTGTGTACGTACACACACACACACCGAATAACCGTGTGTACGTACACACACACACACAGAATAACCGTGTGTACGTACACACACACACACAGAATAACCGTGTGTACGTACACACACACACACAGAATAACCGTGTGTACGTACACACACACACACAGAATAACCGTGTGTACGTACACACACACACACACACAGAATAACCGTGTGTACGTACACACACACACACACACAGAATAACCGTGTGTACGTACACACACACACACACACAGAATAACCGTGTGTACGTACACACACACACACACACACACAGAATAACCGTGTGTACGTACACACACACACACACACACACACAGAATAACCGTGTGTACGTACACACACACACACACACACACAGAATAACCGTGTGTACGTACACACACACACACACACAGAATAACCGTGTGTACGTACACACACACACACACACAGAATAACCGTGTGTACGTACACACACACACACACACAGAATAACCGTGTGTACGTACACACACACACACACACACCGAATAACCGTGTGTACGTACACACACACACACACACACCGAATAACCGTGTGTACGTACACACACACACACACACACCGAATAACCGTGTGTACGTACACACACACACACACACACACACCGAATAACCGTGTGTACGTACACACACACACACACACACCGAATAACCGTGTGTACGTACACACACACACACAGAATAACCGTGTGTACGTACACACACACACACAGAATAACCGTGTGTACGTACACACACACACACACACACAGAATAACCGTGTGTACGTACACACACACACACACACAGAATAACCGTGTGTACGTACACACACACACACACACAGAATAACCGTGTGTACGTACACACACACACACAGAATAACCGTGTGTACGTACACACACACACACACACACAGAATAACCGTGTGTACGTACACACACACACACACACAGAATAACCGTGTGTACGTACACACACACACACACACAGAATAACCGTGTGTACGTACACACACACACACACACAGAATAACCGTGTGTACGTACACACACACACACACACAGAATAACCGTGTGTACGTACACACACACACACACACAGAATAACCGTGTGTACGTACACACACACACACACACAGAATAACCGTGTGTACGTACACACACACACACACACACACAGAATAACCGTGTGTACGTACACACACACACACACACACACAGAATAACCGTGTGTACGTACACACACACACACACACACAGAATAACCGTGTGTACGTACACACACACACACACACAGAATAACCGTGTGTACGTACACACACACACACACACACAGAATAACCGTGTGTACGTACACACACACACACACACAGAATAACCGTGTGTACGTACACACACACACACACACACACAGAATAACCGTGTGTACGTACACACACACACACACACACAGAATAACCGTGTGTACGTACACACACACACACACACACACACACACACACACACACACACACAGAATAACCGTGTGTACGTACACACACACACACACACACACACCGAATAACCGTGTGTACGTACACACACACACACACCGAATAACCGTGTGTACGTACACACACACACACACACCGAATAACCGTGTGTACGTACACACACACACACACACCGAATAACCGTGTGTACGTACACACACACACACACACACACACCGAATAACCGTGTGTACGTACACACACACACACACACACCGAATAACCGTGTGTACATAAACACATACATATACACATATAACAAATATCTGTACATATCTTTAGCGAGCCTGGCTAGAAAGTCAAACGTAAACTGCATTTTCCTCCTTACACAGACACGTTATCCTCCGTTATGTTTAAATAATCGACCTCAGCTCCGTATGGACATTAAGACGGTAGTTACCTGCATGTTTCAATAAGGAGGAAGCGAATAAAACACGAACCGCGTTAACCGCCCAATGTCCTCACAGCGGTTTAAATTAAACCGACCCGCTCTACCGTTGGCTCGTCTCTTCTTCTGCGGCTCCACCACCGCCGTTGTACCGCCACCTAGCGGTGTCCCGCCACCGCCGTTATACCGCCACCTAGCGGCGCCCCGCCACCGCCGTTATACCGCCACCTAGCGGCTCCATCCGGTCGGGCGACGTGCGCGCTGTTTTTCGGTCATATGATGAAAGGCAAAGAATGTAGAATAAAACTCGATTTCAGCAGCAACGAAGGAACATTATTACTGTTGTTTCACATCCGTCTGTTTGTTCTGTGTGCCACTGCTTTTATGCCTGACAGACCTAAAAAGCTTTAGTTTTGAGATTATCAGTCATAGATAAGAAAACTGCATATATCAATATTCACAAATGACAAACTCTCAAATAAAGCTTACAAAAAGTTTTTATTCATCATTATTTACATTGTGAGGTTCTCTGCACTTTAATATTAAAAGAGTAACAGCTCAACATCTGGTTTCCTCAGCATCCATGACACTCCTCAGACCACTTTTTCTTACATAAGTAAAATATGAAGAACAAATTATGCAGATAATTTGACTGACACTGGTTTAGTTCAGATAGCACTTCATTTTCACAAGATAAAGACAACCTCTGAGCAGAGGACTCTGGAAAACTCAATGTGTGGCTTTGCTCTGGAAAAAGGAAGCGTGTCTGTGTCAGGATGTGTGCTGCCGTCAGCATCTTAGACACGTGAGGTGAAGAACATTCAGATTCACATCGGCTTCTTCTTCAGATGGAACACAGCGACCATCTGAGCCATCTCACAAAGTGTAGGAAGCACACTGACAAAGAGACACAGAAATACATTTCATTACATCTTACCACTTCTGCACACACAAAGCACCCATGTGAATTTGTAACCTATCTGATGATGGCATTTTTACTGTGTATGAAACATTGTGTTCTGTGCATAATTTGGTATACTATGTGTTAATATGCAGATTTAGAAGCAGCTTTTGTCACTCGTGAGTAGTTCAAAAGCATTCAATGAAATGAAATGCAGAATCAATTTGTTTGTATAAAGTGTTTAAAATGAATAGGCTGAAGTGAGCAGGTGTCTGAGGTGAGAACACAGGTGGCACACCTGTATAAGACCAGCAGAGAAAGGTTAAAGGTCACATCAGTGATTGTGCGGTTTTGTTTAAGTGAACTGAAGGTGAAGGCGTGATGGAGTGATGGAGTATCTGAAAGGTGTATTCAGTGTCTGTGGATGAGGAGAGCTCAGACTGGTTGGGGTAATACACCAGAACGGTGGAGCAGTTGAGGTGTTTGGTGTTTCTGCTGCGTGGAGGACTGGGCAGCTGAGTGGGGTGTTGTGTCGTGTCATTGTGTAATATGGCAGATCCAGATGGAACTGGTGACACTGGGCAAGCACCAGTAATACCAGTGAGGCTGGGTGTGGTCTTAGTCACCATGGAGACCAGTGTGAGTTTACATTCAGAGAGGTGTATATGATCAGTTTAAAGTGAGGTGGTGGTGCTGGGGCACCAGACCCGACTGTTGGTCCTTCCTGAGATGTTGTGGGCTAAATTCAGGTAGCAGAGCATCACTGACCTGCAGGGGGCGAACACGAGCCAGTAGGTCCAACACTCCCACTGCTGGCAAACAAAGAAGGACAGACTGACAGCCGCACTGCAGTGTGCTGCCACAGCTGCTGGATGGTCAGGAGAAGGAACTTCACAGAACTTGATGGTATCTGGGATCTCAGTGGCTGTGTTCGAAATAGCCTACTACATACTACTGGTGTACTGCTTGGGCCCCAAATCACTATGCAGTATGCGAAAATAGTTTTTTTTTTCCCCCCAGTATTCAAAACATCCCCGTATGATACTACTTCCGCAAAATATTCCAGTACGCGAACAGAGCTATCTTCATGGTGTACTGCATCCCATCATGTAACGCTACGTTCACATGACCCCATAGTATGTTTTGAGTTTGTCGCATACTGGAAACTGTACTGCATACTACCACGAGGACCAGTATGCAGTATCCAGTATATACTGAGTGCAGTATGCAGTATCCAGTATGTAGTAGGCTATTTCACAGACAGTGTCATCTTACACCGCTCATGAAAACATGATGTCTTGTGAAATGTTTCACATATATTTTAAACCAAGGGCATGTCGGTATACAAGGCAGTCCAGGCAGAGAAGACATTAGTTCTGTGCAACAGCTTGGCTAATGTGACGGCACATGTAATTAACGCTGCATGAAGGAGTTTGTACTAACTTCTGATACGTGTGTAGTCAGCAGTTAAAAGGATACACAGGAGGCTTTGGTTACTGTTGAACATAGACGCTCCAGAGAAGAATCCAACCAGCTCAACAAGAAACAGACATACAGTTACAGAGAGACCAATAACAAGCCTGGGAGGGAGGGAGGGAGAGAGAGAGATGAGACCACTCACTCACTAACTAACATGAGCAAGTGGAGTAAAGCTGCATTGTGTACCGCTTGTCCTCTGTCCTGTACTGGTCCTCTGTGAAGTCCTGCGGCAGACACGCTCTGACGTTGTTGTCCTGCAACAGCAGACACATGTCAACGCCAGGCTACACCGGGCTACCGCGCATGCGCACGCACACCCCAGGCAGAAGGCCGCTTACCCGCGACCAGAAGACGGTGATGACGATGACGAGGTGCGCGGCGAGCGTCAGAAACCGGGCCGGAACCAGGCTGCGTGTGGCCGCCATCGCACAGCCGCCACCACGGGCCAAACCGGGCGACGCGGCCCGATAACATACACGAGTCTACGACACTCTGGATCCGGAAGTCGTTGTTGGTGACTTGAAGTTAGTTTTACCTACTCACGCTTTCAAAGTTAACCAGCTAACTACTTCAGTTTTAATACACACGTATGCAGCGTTTAAGCAGTTTTGAAACACACAACATTTCCAATGTTAGATATAATTAAGAATATCCAAAGCAGCGCCACAAAATGCCCCGGATTAATCGCCAGAAGCGTCCGCGCCTCCGCGTTACTACGGTAACCTCTTCTTCACCGTCGTTTGTATAAGCGGCTTAAACAGCGCCACCGTCTGGGCTGGAGGACGGAGCAGAAACGCCTGTAAACAATTCTGCAGGAAAGACCTCTATTAAATAATTCATTATTTTCCGAAAAGGTATTTGCAGAATAAGTAACTCTTATAAATAAATTACTCTTATACGATTCTAGAATGATGAAGAATAGTTATTTGTCATCCTCTTGAAAAAAAATCTCACATCATTGTTTTTTAGCCCATTAGTTTTATTATGTGCAAAATGTGCAATATCCAAAACAAATAATTATCATAATAATAGAGACATTCTAGGATTTTGGTACATTTCAGGGGTGGTCACTTCTGAAAATTTGATCTTCAATTTGATCATTTTTAGTCATATATTTATTAGCTACAGGTTATAGACTATCAAAAAGTTTGATTCGCCAAGCTCAGGTATGGAAGCAGTTTTTTTATTAGATGTAAGTTGGTATGCAATATATTTGGTGCAACCCTGTTTCCAATACTTAAAATCCTGTAAAAAATTATATTTTAAAATATTTTTTGCAAATTTTTGTAAAGCATGTAAAGAAAGACATATACAAATGAATTATCTGATTTCAGGTAATTACTGGTTTCCTTACATTTTATTGACTTTCAAAGTCTTTCTTAACTGAAATGTCAAAATTCGTTTTTAGTTTTATTTTCAGATATTTGCTGAACTGTACATTGTGACGGGCAGGGTGAGCGAAATAAAATGGAAGCGATCACGGCAAGTCTCAGGGAAAATGGATGGTTTAATAGAGAAAGTGCGCAAACCAACAACCCATGACATGATCCAAAGGATCATGTATATCCGATAAGGATATAATAACCAGCGGTCAACTGGTACAAAGACAAGACCTATATAGGTAAACAAACGACCCTCAGGTGAGACGGATCACGGGCTCCGCCCACCTGAGGGACGAACACAACACAACAATACAGGACATCTGCCGCTGTAGACGGGGGCGACCAGTAGGGGGCCCGCCGTACCGTGACATACATAGAATGAATGATTCAAACTATTTAAAGGGCAGTGGTATCAATATTTGCAAGATAAGGATATTATACAACATTATTTTAGTTAAAAATGTTACAGCAACAGGGTTGAAGTTGAGTAACAGGGTTGCGGGGGTTGAATGGAATATAAGCCCATTACACAGAATTGAAATGCTTTTTTTACTTTTTTATTCACCAAACGTCCGTGAAGACACAACAAGTAGGAATGTGATTCATCAATGTAGTATCAATAGAACAGTACTTAGCTTTTTGTATTTAATTTTAGATTGAACTCAACAGGTATGTGGTTTTATACCTCTTCTTTTAAACATTTTCACCAAAATTGAGCATGAACTATACAAAATGGAATTCATTAATGTAACTCATCAATGTAATATCATCAAGAACAGTACAAAGATTGTATAAAGATCAGTCTGTTATCATTTTATACTGAAGTCAATAGTCACGAGGTTTAAAACCTCTTTTTAAAATCTTTTCATCAAAATTGAACATGAATTATAAAAATTGAACACTGGATTTTTTAAAATAAATGAACATGAACACATGGCCACAAAGTGACCCACTGGAGCCTAAGCCTAAACATGAACACATTGGATTTTAGTTCACAACATGTCTTTATATTTCTCATTCACAAGAGGCTATAGCATCCCACACATCAGCTGCAATGGCCATGTGGCACAATGTGACATTCTCTGGTGGACGAATGAGAGCTAGTATGTCACCAAAAGGGTACCAATGAACATCAAATGAATGATGGAGCTGAGAGATGTTTAACCAATTTATTAACCTTGGTTCTGGGAGGTGGATTGTTTTTTGTCAGGCGTTGGATCCGCTTTCTGTACTTTTCTATCCGTCTATCGGCTTTCTTCACCTTTTCCTCCAGTAATAACTTTCTTGTTGATTTGGCCTTGGCAGCTCTTTTTCTTCTCACCCAAGCTTCCTGTTGTCTGTGACAAACATAAATATTTATATATATATATAAACATGCATCAATTGTCACCACAATGACATACAAGGAATTGATTATACAAAATATTGACTTAAAATTTTGCTAAATTTGTCTAATTCGAATTATACACAAACTTTCCCTCATTTTACTTGAACATTACCCTGTATGACCTGACCTGCATTTCAGCAATCTAACTTCAATCCTGACCTTGAGGTTCAAGGTTGAGAGCTGACTAATGGTATATTCAGGGGTATCTGGAGAGGTGTTTAGGGTCTGTAGTGCTTTTTTCCCTCTCTTTACACTTCCTATGTGCCTCTCTCCATTTCTTTCTCTGGGCACGCTGTTCCCTTGCAGTGCGGTCTTTCTGTGTTTTCTTCTTTCCTGTCTCAATGTCTTTTTTCCACTTCTCTCTCTCTTTCTCTAGGTACTGCTGTCTCCTCTGTGCATCCTCTTCCTGTCTAGCACGGTAGCGCCGCTGCTTTTCAGCGGCACTTAATCGTGTGCCAGAATTCTGTAAAAACATTTTAATTAGAATGTTTTGTCAAAGCAAACTGAAAATATGCAACCCTGTTTATTCTAATGCAAACCTGTTACTCAAAATACAGTAACAGGATTGCAACTAACAGGGTTGCAAATTTAGGCTAAGTTGTGGTCTACCACAGGAACAGATGCTAACTGTAAAATTTAGCTATGTATACAAGATCAAGGACAAATATGGTTATATAAGTATATAAAGTAAATTTTGACTCTACTCAATATTAGTCTTACAATATGAGGAACAGAGTTGCATTTACTGAGTGACACACACAACTTGGACAAACATTTGGAAAAAAACCTTGAAAATTGTTAGAGCACTTACCATTGGTCTTACCATGTTGGCAGGAAATGTAAAAACTGTGACATGCAATACAATGTAGACCAAAGAAGTTGTTTTCATAAGTAAAGGAGATGCATTTCAACAATATACAAGAGGAAATAATTTATTTAGAGCTTATTTTAATTGTTAAATTTGGCAAAGGAGTTGGTCACCCAATGTGTGAGACAAGAGAAAACGACCATTTTTTGAGGTGGTACAAAGGTATTCGGTCTTTTGAATAATATCTAAGGAGCTTATTTTTCCACCAAATTTTACAGTTTGTCTTATAACAAGTACATTGTTCAAAAAATATCATTTAGATATTTTGGATATGTACATTTGAAATGTAAGTGGTGGGACAGGAAATGTACCAACATCCTGTAATGAGCCAATAGTAGTGTGAGCACGAATGTTTCTGTTGAGGTAATCATCACTGTAATAGTGTGAACATGAATGTATGTTTCTGTAGAGTTAGCTTTGATTTAAAAAGCTTTCTGTTATAGACAGTAGTGGGTGTATGAAAATTTAGATAATGATTCATGATTCTATGCAATTACTCAAGTACTCATGAGTATTATGTTTATGCCTGCTTTACCTTTTATGCTATCCTTCCACTCCTCCAGCTTTCTAGCCCCAACACACACGCGCGCACACACACACACACACACACACACACACACACACACACAATCACAACACTCTCCACTCTAATAATGCAGGCTCACTGTCAGGGCTGGAAGAGACTTACATTGGTGGTTGAGATGCCTAAAACAAAGATTGCAAAATGAATAACTAAATCTGAGTGAAGAAAACATGAACAAGTACAAACTACAGCAAAACCTCCAGCATTTGGTTGTGACGCGTGGTGCAACTCGAGGGTAATATTCGGTTTCCACGCCTCTGTTCAGCCCCCTCCCGCATTGCTGTCACCTGAGTCTCATGTATTTCCGTGTTAGCCTTAGTATTCAGCCCTCCTGTTTCCTCCAGTTTCTTGTCTGTTTGTGGTTTCACATGCCTGTATTTCCCTGTCGCAGTGCTTTAGTTCATGTGTTTGTAATTCTCTAAGTGTTCCCCGTTAGTCGGTGGTTTTATTGGTGTGTTCTGTTGTCTGTCAACCATGCCCCCTCAGTTACGTAAGCGTTCGTTAAGGTGCCGTGTTGACTGTCTCTCCCTTCCCCCCCCTCGTGAGGGGTTAACACTAGGACTACCACCATTTTAATTCCAAACTTTTCTACCTGGCCTCCACCAGGGGGCAGTTCTGGGGACATTTGCATCCCATTAGGCCACCCTTTGTTATGTACATGCAGTCATTATAGGTAGACGGGGAGTGGGTGGGGGGGGGGGGGGGGGGGTGATGGTGTGAACCATCAGTTCATTGTTCTGCTGGATGTGTTCACTGACTCAGATAGAGAAGAAAAAACTCTGGCCTCCCCTTGGGGAGATTGAGGGAGATTGTCTTTGTGTTTGGATGAATATGGATGTCCAATGTAGCAGCAGTTGGTGAAGCATTGCAGTGGTCATTTGAGCTGTGTTTTTTCTGCCCTTCCCTTTTTATAATATAAATAATCTTTATTTCTATAGCACCTTTCATACATACATGCATGTGCTAAAAACTACTGAAAATAAGGTTTGTGGGTGTATGTGTGTGAGGGTGAATATGGATGCCCAATGTAGCAGCAGTTGGTGAACTATTGCAGTGGTCATTTGTTTTTTCTGCCCTTCCCTTTTTATAATAAAAAAATAATAATAATCTTTGAATTATCATGAAGATAATGTCGCGAAACCGCTTTCAGGACATCATGCGGCACCTACGCTTTGACGACAAGGACACACGCCATGAACGAGCTGCAACTGACCGGTTTGCTGCAATTTCTAATATTTGGAAATCTTTCGTTGGCAACTGCATCACTTCATACCACCCAGGAAGGCGTATCACCATAGATGAACAACTTTTCCCATCCAAGACCCGTTGCTGTTTTCTTCAGTATGTAGCCACAAAACCAGACAAGTTTGGGATAAAGTTCTGGGTTGCATGTGACCTGAAAACCAAGTACGTATCCAACATCATCCCATACCTTGGTAAAGATTCCAGTCGTCCCACAGGGGAAAAGACTATCGGAAAATGTGGTGATGAAGCTCATGGAACCATTTATGGACCAAGGAAGAACTGTTACCACAGACAATTTTTTCACCTCACTGTCACTAGCAAAACGATTGCTGGGCCGGAAGACCACACTCCTTGGCACAGTAAACAGGTTTCGTCGTGAGCTTCCAGACTCTGCCAAAAAGACTTTGGTCCGTGAGGAATTCAGCACACAGGTGTTTTCAACCTCTGGTGCCACACTGACCGTTTACGCACCCAAACGTAGAAAGACTGTCTGCATCCTCAGTACCATGCACAGTATGGTGGAGACTGGGAACACACAAAAAAAGCCAAACACAATCACTGACTACAACTCCCTAAAATGTGGTGTGGATATAATGGACCAGATGGTACGAAAGTACACTGTACGTTGCGGAACACGGCATTGGCCAGTCGCTGTGTTTTATAATATGATTGACATTGCAGCACTGAATGCCTATGTGCTTTTTCAAGCATGCACTGGGGTAAAGGAGAGATGGTCTGAGTTTTTGGTCAATCTTACAGAAGAGCTTGCACAGGCTCATGTGGCAGCCAAGGAGGTGGCCAAAGAAAAGGCTCAGCAGCAGCAACCATCCACACCTGACACAGGGAAAAGGGCATGGTGCCAGGTCAAGTGTTGTTGCAAAAGTAACCGTGCCACTAATCATTGTGTGTCTTGTGATAGGTTCACATGTGGCAAGTGCAGAAAGGAGATGATGTGGCAGTGCCAGGTGTGTGCAGAATATTCATATGTGTATTTATATATACACCTATATACCAATAAAGCTAACTTGAATATAAATTTCTGGCAATGTTGACTTTTTTGGGGGGTGGGGGGTGGCTTCACCAATTCACCTTCACCTTGTTCCAGAGGAACATTTCTTCTGGACCTGCATATTCCCACCTCCACCCCTCCCCATACAAACACACAAACAGTACTCCTACATTTAGAATCAATGTAATGGCCTCATTTTCATAACACTGGTATGGCTGAACAGGCTACTCTCTGTGTGGTGATGGTGGTGGTACAGAATTGTTTTCTGATCCTTACATAAAAATAAAGTTGTCCTCCAAAGAAGGTGTGGGGGGTGGAGGTAGGCCAAAAAAGAGAGTAGGGAGAGAAAAGTAAATTTTCTATTTTTGTTTGCCAGTTATGGCTGTTGTGTTTTTGAAAGAGACACACTGCAAAAAGTACCATCTTGATAAGTTAAAATTTCTCAAGAGTATTATTCTATTTCAAGTAGCTGAGGGTTTTTTGTATAAATTTATGTAAAAATATCTTTACCTATACTTATTGACAGTTTTAACTACTTAAAATAAGGTTAAAAAATCAGAGCCATTTTGAATAATCAATATGCCACTATAATTCAAATATTATGTTTGTGTCAATTTCACATTATTTCAACCTTCCACAAATCAAATCTCAAACATGGTCCTGAGTTGAGCAGACTTCTGCCAAGAGAGGTTGCAGTCTCATGAGGCAGCCAAAGGTGTGTATTGAAAGGTGTGTCAACAGCAACCACCCACAGCTGACACACGCCTCATTTACATAACACTGGAGGTAAGAAGGGCTTATCACACCTGTCAAGAGACCAAGAGTCTAGTTGGGACACTGTCGAAAGCAGGCGGCTTGGTAGTTCTAGTGGGGTACTGTCGAAAGCAGGCGGCTTGGTAGTTCTAGTGGGGTACTGTCGAAAGCAGGCGGCTTGGTAGTTCTTCGCTTGTATGCCAAATAAAACCCAGCTCTCTCAGCAACTGTGTTCATCATCTGTTCTCCAGGAGTCGCCTTCACTAGTGAGGGATGGAAAGGCGGAACGAGTCAGACTATCAAACACAACAACGATGGACGCACATTAGGGATGCAACGAAATGAAAGTTCTTAGCCGAAACCGAAAACCGAAAATGAGGGAACCAAGGCCGAAAGCCGAAAACCGAAACACCGAAATACATAAAGCACTTTGAGTTACATGTATGTATGAAAGGTGCTATACAAATAAAGATTATTATTATTATTATTATGCCAATTATTAGTAACATTGGATTTATGGCTAACCTCACTAAAATCAAGGCATTGCTATTCAAAGAATAAATCAACTACAAAATTTGATTTGTATATATTTATTTAGCACTGACATTACAGTAATGCATATTATAAAATAAAATTAGTGGTGGGCCGTTAACGGCGATACCGCTGTCAACGGCCGACCACTAATTAAATTAAACTCGCTTGCAGACCGTTTTTATCTGAGAGGATAAATATATGTATTTTATACGAGTTAAATTTAGTTAGGCCTATAACTGACTGGCCTGAAAGATAAATATAAATTCTCTCATAAAAACGTGACGTGAGTTGCAACAACATTAAACAGCTCAGGTAAACACACTTCTGAGAAATGTCGTCTGCTCGGCAAAACATAACGGGGCTCAATGTGCTCTATTAACCTACGAAATCCCTACGACAGAGAACGGTTGATCGTCTAAGGCAGTGGTTCTCAAACTGTGGTACGCGTACCACTGGTGGTACGCAGAGCACCCCGCGGTGGTACGCCAGATGAACTCGGAAAATAAAAGATGTTTTGAGGTTTTTTTTTTTTTTTACACAACACATTTTTTTTATTAAAACAGAATTATGACAAGTCCTGAAATTCAGAAACTAAAAGGGATTACTCGTATTATGTGCGGAGAAAATGTCGCTAAACAGTTCGACCTGGTGCATCTTTCAAACGACGCGGTCACTCGCAGAATTGATGAAATGGTGGACAACGTCAGACAAACATTGACCGAGAGAATTAAAATGAGTAAATGCTTCTCACTGCAGTTAGATGAATCCATAGATGTCGCATATTTAGCCAACTTGCTCGTTTACGTGCGATATGAGTATGAGGGCATGTCGCACGAAGACTTTTTGTGCTGTAAACCAACCACTACCAACACGACTTTTGACGTTCGCTTGGAGTGAGATTTTAACCTGGAGCCGGTGGCGAGTGTATTTTGTTGAGCGGGGGGGGGGGGGGGGGTGGCGAACGTAAAATGGACACAGATTCAGTGTTATATCGCCGGTGGATTGCGTGTGTCTCACGCTCAATGCGTGAGAGTTGGCAACCCTGACATTATAACATGTGTGTAATGAGCAGGGTTGCCAAATGCGTGAGACACACGCATTTGACCGTCTTCACACGCCACACATCCGATTTCTCACGTCGACAAAAAAAATCTAGTTTATTTACCTCTGATCCACATCTATGATTCAATGAGTTACTAGTTCGCTCTGGCGCCAACCATCGTGATATAATACTTAATTCGTGTCCATTTTACATCCTCCCGGTAACAATTTACATTCGCCCCCCCCCCCCCGTCAACAACTTAAACTTGCCAAACAGCTTTTTCTTTTTTTTGGGGGGGGGGGGGGGGGTAGTAGGTGGTACGTGGAGGTTTTTCATTTGACAGTTGGTGGTACTTTGTCTAAAAAGTTTGAGAACCACTGGTCTAAGGCAACGAGTTCCTTAATGTTTGGTGTAATGTCTTTTGCCTCGGCGCCATCACTGGAAAACTTTTTTGCTAGCTTTATCCAAATAAGCGCGTGCAGGTGGCGATTTTTGCTTGCGTCATCACAGCACATTGTTTCGGCCGTGTTGTTTCGGTGATGAAAGTATTTCGGCCGAAAACCGAAAATGCAAATTTAAGCCATTTCGGCCGAAAATTTTCGGTGGCCGAATTTTCGGTGCATCCCTAACGCACATGATGGCTATATACATCAGATCTGACAATAAAACACAGTGAAGCGAACAGCTCAAACTAGTGAAGTTAAATACACATACAAGGAACGAGGGAAAGATGACGACAATTGTCTGTGATATGAGCACCCCACTAACACAAACACACACACACACACACACACACACACACACACACACACACACACACACACACACACACACACACACCTCTACCTAGTGGGCTGTAGATACTTTAAATCTAGTTATATAGACAGTTATATAACCATATTTAGAATCCTAAATATGGTTATAATTAATGATATTGTGTGTAATCTGCTGCCTTAATGTTACTGAGTAAATATGGTATAATATCTTACAGTGTGGAGGTCTCTGGCACCTGGGGCCCTGAATTCATAATGCAGGGGTCTGAGTACACAGAGCTGGACTGATCTAATCTGCACTGTTGGAATTTAATTTATTTTTAAATTTAAATAATAAGTTTAAAGTATTGGGGACAAATACGGAAATAATTATGAGATTTGGTAAAGTTCCAGAAATATCATATGCGATGATACGAGAGGAGATGAAAAGTGGGAATCATTTAAAATTCTCAAATTCCACAGCTGAACTGCATTATGGCCATATGTGGTACTGCAGAAAAAAAAAAGATTTTTATTAATTCATTACTAATAAATTATACATAATATCAGAAATTAAATGGTGCAATATTGTAGAGATGAGCCCAAATAATATTTCAGACATATTTGTAGATTTTGTGGTAATAAAAGGATTTTTTTATTTTTTCCTTCCAGTAAAAAACAAACAAACAAAAAAAAAAAACTCCAAGCTCAATAGACCACACCCCTTACATTCTCATATTTGGGGTCAAGGGTGGGTGATGGATTGGGTCAGGTCACCAAGTCAGGGACAGACCTTCTTAATCGTATATTATTAAGATGCCAGATGCATATCAAATGAAGAGGCAGCCCGACACAGTAATGAGTGCTGGTACCCAAGACCTGCAGTCGTAGCAGCATGTCACCGCTCACCTACACCTGGGCCTTGTAGCACACACAGTGCGTCTGCTGCTGTATCTGAAGAATGTTCAGTTGCAGGTTCTGTCGCTCTGGGTAAAAGCACCTGCCCGATGGAGAATGATCTAGCATGGATTAGATCCTGTTTACAATAATTTAATGACATTAATCACCTTACAAGCTCCATAACCTGTTTTACCATCTTTAACTTGCTTGATTCTGTATATTCGGCATCTGTTATACACCACATGCAGTTGTGAACATGACAGAGAAAGCTGCAGTATTGTTAAAACCTTTACTTTACTTTTGTGATTATAAGAGAATGCTGAAGGAGTGGCACTCATGTCATAAGATCACACACACTCGCAAGATTCCAGTTTTATTCTAGCATCTTTTTCATTTTTAAAAACATGTCTAACTGTCTAATATTCATATCAGGGAATCTTTCATCAGTCACATGTTTAATCCTGGTGCAGGCAGATGTGGGAACAGCCCACTGTGTTCCAGGTGCAGGTCTACAGTAGTGCACCACAGTGCTGGGGTCAGCCCTGGACCGACGCCACAGAGCACTCTGTGAACAGCACGCTACACTTGGGCAGCAGCGTGACCAGTGACTGCCGGAGGTTGGGCACGGGGTCGGTGTCGCTCCTCTCCTCTCTCTCGCCTTCTTCTCTCTCTCCTCCGCCCTCCTGCCCCTCCTCCGCCTCTCCTCCGCTCTCCGTCGAAAACTCCACCTTCCTGAACTCCAGCGTGCGCAGCTCCTTCAGCGTGCGGCAGCTGCGCAGGACCATCATCTCCGTCAGGCTGCAGTCGCACAGACGCAGCCGACGCAGGTCGGGCAGGCGGCTGAGACACAGCAGGCCGGGACCGACCTCCCGGCCCCCCAGGCCCAACCCCTCCAGCCCGGCCCAGCCCTCCCCCAGGCCCAGCGCCGCCATCTGCTGCCGTTTGATGGTGCAGATCTCCAGGTGTCTGAGGTGGTGGAGGGCCTGCAGGCCGGGGGGGGCGCAGGCCCTCAGACCCGCCGCCGTCATCCGGGTCAGGTCCCGCAACTCCAGTCGAGCCAGCTGACCCCAGGAGCTCAGACTGTGCAGGTGCTGGTTGGTGAAAGATGGAACGTTGTCTAAAATCAGGGTTTGTATGGTGATGCCGGGGGAAGACGCCGTTAGCTGTTTGTTAGCTGGACTTTTTGGACTGACCGCAGCGGCCCGGTGGTGGTCCGGCTCACACGTCCCAGAGGGATTCTGAGTAAAGAACCCTGGAGGGAGTTCACAGTTATGCAGTTCCAGTACCTGTAAGGTAGGGGGCAGCAGACAGCAGCTTGGCAAGCCGCGCAGGTCCGTGTTCAGCAGGTAGAGCCGGCTCAGGCGGGGACATTTGCAGGCCAGAGCCTGCAGCCAGGGCTCGGACAGGAACGTCCCGCCGCGCGCAGAGAACAGCAAGCCACACAGACAGAGCGAGCGCAGCCCGTGGCCCAGGTACTGACGCAGCAACATCCACAGCACACGCGACGTCACCTTCAACACAACCACACAGCACACGCGACGTCACCTTCAACACAACCACACAGCACACGCGACGTCACCTTCAACACAACCACACAGCACACGCAACGTCACCTTCAACACAACCACACAGCACACGCAACGTCACCTTCAACACAACCACACAGCACACGCAACGTCACCTTCAACACAACCACACAGCACACGCGATGTCACCTTCAACACAACCACACAGCACACACGACGTCACCTTCAACACAACCACACAGCACACGCGACGTCACCTTCAACACAACCACACAGCACACGCGACGTCACCTTCAACACAACCACACAGCACACGCGACGTCACCTTCAACACAACCACACAGCACACGCGACGTCACCTTCAACACAACCACACAGCACACGCGACGTCACCTTCAACACAACCACAAAGCACACACAACGTCACCTTCAACACAACCACACAGCACACACGACGTCACCTTCAACACAACCACACAGCACACGCGACGTCACCTCCAACACAACCACACAGCACACACAACGTCACCTTCAACACAACCACACAGCACACGCAATGTCACCTTCAACACAACCACACAGCACACACGATGTCACCTTCAACGTGAAGGTGCTGTTTTGTCAACAAAACAGCAAGACAATACAATTTCTTAAAAGTGAAACAATTTAATATCACCCAAGACAGTGGGTGATATTAAAAAGCTTTAGCTAAATTACTCACGCAAAAACAGCACCAAATGGTCTTACCCCTTTCCATGTTGAAAGGTCTACAGTCCGCCAGAGTCTCTGATCTTTAACCAAACGCCTCCAGCGCTTGCATACTCTATACGTGAATATAATGGACACAAGTTACACTCAGTTATGGCCAAGGTTAAAAGCTGTTGGCCATTGCTGTAGATGTTTCTATAATTTCGTCCAGATTTTGGCCAGTATCTGTGTCTTCTGGAGCAGACAGGCTGCCTCACCCGGCAGAGTATGTACACTGTTGTTTCAGACAAAACAACTTACCACTTCACATTTCATTAAACATAAAGCAGAAACACTCTCAATACTACTTTTACAAACATATTCTTACAGCATTAGACAAGTGTAATATGAACAATATGATTGGACATTCTTAGTTAAGCTACCTCTCCATGGATTAGATACAGTGCATGCACAGACGGACCTGTTCAGTAAAAGTTCAGTTAAAACTACAGTGTCTGAGGTACATGAATCTCTAGATAAAGATCCTCCTCTTCAAATATCCTGCAGGGTGTCTTCATTCAAGAACCCACAACACAAACAAAACAACAAATACACAAACAATCAATTAAACGGGGCTTGGAAACAACCCGTGTGTGATGTAAACAGAGGTAAAGGTGGTAAAAGTAGTAAAGGTGTAAAGGTGGTAAAGGTAGTAAAAGTAGTAAAGGTGGTAAATGTGTAAAGGTGTAATGGTTGTAAAGGTGGTAAAGGTAGTAAAGGTGGTAAAGGTGGTTAAAGTAGTAAAGGTGTAAAGGTGCAAAGGTGTACCTTCCGTTGCGAACAAGTTCTCGGGCGTTTAGGTGTGATAAAATCTCGATTAAGATGTTGTCAGGGGAACGGTCCACCATGTTGGCCCCCGCGTGCGCCATCTCCGTAAACACTGGAGGTTAACCGGAAACGCGCGACATGGCGGAAATGAACCAACGTTTAACATGAAATGAAAAAAGGAAACAAAAAGGTTTTAGGACGATAGAAATGTACATGTCCGCAACGCTTAAATACACTGCTGGCTAAGCTGATTCTGAGCAAAGGGCCTTTAATATTTATGTTTAACTCGACCAACTCGGGCGCGGTTTGATTACGCAGGCGTGCGCGCGGAACCTGCGATCTACACCTCATGTGTGAGCGGAAGTGCGGGGCGAATATGACGCGGAAATGACGTGAAAGTCTGTGTTTTCCGCAGTCCAGCCCGCAGTGCTCGGCTGCAGCTCCGCTCCGTTTTGCTGTGTTGGTGCGCGACGATTCTGAACACCGCAGCTGCTATCCGCGATTTAATGTCCTGAACAATGGCTGGTATTAAAGGTGAGAAAGGGAATATTTATTAGCTACGCTCACATGTTGAGTGTGGTGTATAATGTGCATTTGTAGCTTGTTTATGTGAGAGGTTCCGGGCTTTGGGTCGCAGGCCAACGCGCATCTGTGAATTAAACGTGTAACTCACCCCATAAATTAATTAACTAATTAACTAACGGTGTAATTCAACCCCAGTATTTAACTAACTAACTAATTAATAAAGCAGCGCTATGAAAGTGATGGTATATGTCTCACTGCTCGGTGCAGCACCGACCGGAGGACGGTACCGGTACCGATGACCGTGTTTGGTCTGTCGACCTGAATCTAACAGCACTCACTGATTATTAATGATCAATAGCGAGTGTTGACTGGCCGGACCCGCTGATGGGTCATACTGTCATACTGTCATACTGTCATAGTGCCATATTGTCATACTGTCATAATGTCATAGTGTCATATTGTCATATTGTCATATTGTCATACTGTCATATTGTCGTACTGTCATAATGTCATAATGTCATAGTGTCATACTGTCATATTGTCATATTGTCATACTGTCATATTGTCATATTGTCATACTGTCATAATGTCATAGTGTCATATTGTCATACTGTCATATTGTACTGTCATAATGTCATAGTGTCATACTGTCATACTGTCATAATGTCATACTGTCATAATGTCATAATGTCATACTGTCATAATGTCATATTGTCATATTGTCATATTGTCATATTGTCGTAGTGTCATATTGTCATAATGTCACCAGTGCCACCGGGTGTTGGTGATCTCGCTACTTGATGGCAGCTGAGCCGTTTGACGCTGTTCTCTGTGTTACAGCCAGCCAGCTCGTGGGTTATTGACCGAATACTAACGGGCTTAAAAAATTGCATAACCGATGAGTGCGTAGCCCCTGTTTTCTGCCATGGTGTCTCCTCATATCACTGCGCCGTTATACTGTATGCTCACCTCTCCCGAGGCTGGAGGTGTAGACCCAGGTGTGCAGACATCAGCCAGTCAGCCAGATCTTTGATGTCAGAGTACAGATCTGTGATGTTGATCTTCAGGTCTCTCGTGATGCACTTCTCTCATACTGTGTGCTGAAACCATGAGGCGCAGATCATGCATTACTGTGTACTGAGTCTGTAACCCTGGGCCAGCTGCAGCCAGAGCCACAGCAGGTCGGTGGGTTTGCCCTCCCACACAGTAACTGATTCTGGTCCTATTCATTCGCAGCTCTTATCAGTCTTTCCTTTGGGGGAGCCATTGGCCTCATGTTCCTGATGCTTGGCTGTGCCCTGCCTGTCTACAAGTAAGTAATGCAGTAAGCAAATTTTTTCTGTAATTTTTAATATATTTAGGCTAGCTGAAGTTTGTAATCAATTCCTGTAGTCAATGTAAAACGTAATGATGAATATACCTGGACTGTCCGGTCTGTAATTATATTTGAGCAAGTTACTAAAACCTCTCACTGAAAGAAACTTATGTAGGCTTTGTGGATTATTATTGTGTTTGTGTGTGTGTCTCTCTCCATAGTGAATACTGGCCTCTCTTCCTGCTCTTTTTCTACATCCTGTCTCCTATCCCTTACTGCATCTCTCGACGAGTGGTGGACGACACTGACTCGGCTAGTAATGCCTGCAAAGAGCTAGCCATCTTCCTCACCACCGGGATTGTTGTGTCAGCCTTTGGTCTTCCTATCATATTTGCACGTGCTGCTGTGGTAAATGCTGCTTCCTATACTTAATGAGTGTATAGTTTCCTCAAAACTGGATGAGGGTCTGTACCTGCTCCTGTGTGTCTGCTGTGTGTCACTCGTAGCTTGATCTGCTGCATGTGCTCATCTCTCTGCTCACACTAATGCTTTACACACAAAAATAGCTGTTGTGTGATGTTAAAGTGCTTTTAAAGTATTCCCAGTCAGGCAGTGAAAATTAAGTACTAATAAAATGACTTCCACTTAAACAGCCGGCATGCTTCATAATGCCTTGAGCCCTCCGCCTAAGAAGATTAGATCCAAGACAAGTCTGTTTCCAAAACTCCAGTACCACTAAGAACCTTGATTGGTGTTTCAGCCTGAGGTTCTTTATAAGCTGTGTTGGGTGGAGCTCTGGGTGAGAGGTTTGGTCATCCCAGATCAACGCCCAACGCACCATCATTTGAGATGGTTGAGGAGTCCCCACGCTGCCCTGAACTTTACGCTCATCACTTTGCAGTTTTTATTGTTTGGACCAAATGCCTTGAATATGTAGTCTCACGTTAACCATGGCCAGTCTCTATAGTGTTCTTTGAGTTCTCACCAAATGCACCTGCAGATCTGTCTGTCCGATTGTTTTTTTAAGATCCTGCGTAGATTCTGTCTAAAGCATATTAATTTATGTTGGTCTGTACAAATGTGAAAAGATGGGGCAGTAGAGTAGTGACCCCGTCACCTTTGTCCCTCCCTGCCTGTTTTCCCTCATGTACAGACGGGTGTTCAGAGAGCCTGGTGTTGCTTGTTAACTGATTCGTTTGTGTTTGTGTGTCCAGATCAAGTGGGGGGCGTGCGCTCTTGTTCTGACGGGAAACATCGTCATTTTCGGCACAATTCTGGGCTTCTTCCTCGTCTTCGGCTCCAACGACGACTTCAGCTGGCAGCAGTGGTAAAGCGGATCTAGGCGGACACATCTCGGCTCTTTTTATTCTATACTGTATATTCTTATTATGACTTGTTGTTGTTATTGTTTTTATTTATGGTGACTGCCCATTCATATTGACAAGAAATCAGTGCAATAATTTCTTGCTGGGATCAGTCTGACCTCAGAAGGTTTTCCTGTTTTTGTTGATTGTTTTGTTGTTTTTGTTGATGGTTTTGTTGTTCTGCGGCGGTGTGTGCATGTGCTTGTCCTGCATCCTGTCCTGCGTCCCGTGGCAGGACCGTGCAGCTTCTCAAGAGCACAGCACATGGCACCATTAGCAGGGGACGAATCTGAACGATGTCCCTCCAGGACATGCCAAGACTCGTGTCCACCTGCCCCCTAAAAGCATGTGGAGGGATGTGGGAGGGGCTGTGGAGGAAAGTGGGAGGGAATTTGGGGGGTGGGGTGGGAGGGGCCATGGGAGGGGGCGGGGCGTCTTGTTCCTGCAGACTCGCTGGCCTGTTTTGCAGTTTCACTGACGTCACCAGGGTCTGTAGATCGGGCTGCTCCCTCCATCCAGTGTGTGGTTGTGACAAACCTGCTTTCAAGCTTTTCTGAAACTATTAGTCTGTCTTGTGGGCTCGGTTATGGTAGCTTTTGCCTAACGCTACAGTGAACGGCCTCTTTAAAACGCTGATGTATTAAGCCATGTTTGCTGTGTTCATGGGTATAGTGCTAATTTATTGAACTCAGATGCACTCTGTGCACCACAAACTGATTGTAATGCTTTTACATTGTATAGTCTGCTTCCCTGGACATGTGTCCTAATGCCAGTGCTGTGTTTGAACAGGGCTTTGAGAAGTGATGCCCTGCTAATGTAGTGCAGACTTGAAACTTAGTTCAAGTGTTATGGGCTTAGTGGTGATGTGTTGTGTGTAACACTGTGCTCTCCACCTAGTGCACACTACATGCCTAGTGTGGATGGAAGACCACTCACCTCTTAAAGTCTCCTGCTGTAGTTAAATATCATTGTCCTGAACAGAAGGTGACGAAAGTGACTCTCTCAATTTTACACTGTATAAGCAGACGCACTGACAATATTGTTACATTTTCTATATGTTATTCATATTTTTTGTTGTTCATTTGTTTAATTTTTACCTGGACTGGAGCATTTGTGTAGCGTACAACAGGACTGACTGAAAATGGAGATATGATTTAATATATTTGGTTGTAAAGACATACTACAAGCACGCATGTCAAGCTTTTAACCCAGTGCCAGATTTCTAATATCCACCTAAAGGAAATTTTACATTAAACAAAGAATTACCTTTGACTTACCACTAGGCTGCACCTGCAATGCTCTTGGCTTCTTCTGTTCTATGATTTTCTGTGATTTCCATGATTGCGTACTTGTCTTGGTTTTGATGAAGGTGGCCGTGTTTGGCTGAGTGGGGCTACATTCTAGTGAGGGTCAGACTGTGAAGGAATCTCAAATCAATCTGGAATCAATGTTTTAGCATCATTTGAAATTAATCTGGATGTAAAATTGAAAAAAAAATTGAGACAATTTGAATCAAATTAAGATGCAAAGGGCCGTAGAAATTATGTTTGTTTAACCAGAAGCTGAGAGACAATAATGTAACCTGGTTGTCTCTTCTTTCTTTCCATTTTTAATAAATGCAATTTTTTGAACAAATACTGGACTGTGTGATGCGAGATTTTGTTGGTATTAGGTTCAATTTGAATCAGATTCTGTATCAAGGTTGCCTGCTTGGGGTAAGGGGTTATTTTTTTCCTTCGGTTTGGGCAGAAATTGTCCTTTAAATAGCTCTAAAAGATCTGGGCTGGGTTTCCCAGAAACATTGTAAAACAATGATTACCTTTAAATGGTTGCTGGAATAGTGCACTGAACATACTCTCGTAACAGGAATAGTACACTGAACATACTCTCGTAACAGGACTCTGATAAACCGATTGCTCTCTAACTCGGCTGTGCTTTAGTGTTGGATTTTGCTACTGTGTAAATCTGTATCTTCTGTTGTTCTTTCTGCCATGCAAATACAAGTGTGTATAGTGTCTTCTTAGGTGTCCTGTCACCTGCAGGTATATGTGGTCTTCCATTTGGTGATGAGGTCTGTTACTTCTGCCAGGTCTGCCTACCTCGTTGTCCTTCCTGC